>NC_132938.1:67242000-67545030 GCF_034638445.1 Ciconia boyciana | reverse complement strand
GGATAACAGTTCTAAACTACTAACAGCTGTTCTGTGTGGCCCTGATAAATACTCCTTACATGTATGACACACTTTGTTAAATTATTACACTGTTACACTTAGGAAATAACAAATGCTGCCAACATTTATGTATGTGCTTGACTTTACCAGCCTGACTACTCCTGGCATCAAGGATGTTGTTCATAAGATAAAGGCCTAAGATATCATATGCAATAACTTGGAATAGAAATGCCTTCTAAAAAAATAACACTTGTCCTAGCTGAAAGCTACTGAGATTTAATTGCAATTATCATCAGCAGCCTGGTGAATAAACATGAGACACCCAGGAATTTACTCTGGTCACGCATCAGGGAGAAGAACAGCATGAAACAAAGGAGGGAGAAATGAGGCAAAAGGGCAGAAGTGATTCTTTATAGCTTCCAAGTGTTGTAATTTATTTTGAAATGTCTGGTTATTCTTAGTGAAAAGTCAGGCAGGCCTAGAAAAGGGACAAATGTGCATGCTGGGACAAAATTTAGCGCTAGACAGATTTTGGAAGTAAAGCTCTGGAATCACAGTAGCTTTGCTTCTGAATTCTGCACCTGGCTACTACATAAATGTTTAATGTATCTAACAGGAAAAGCAGATCTGTGGCTAAAGGCTTTCTCTTTATTGTTAGTGTAGTAGAACAGAGGATGAAGTAGGATACAGGTGATTAACAAAGAATCTCATGCTGCTTCATGTTTGATATGACCTAGATTTGGGAAAAGCAGGTATTTACTAAAATGAATTATTTAACATCCCAAAGAATATAGGGAAGCTGTGTCATGGAGCGGCTTGGAAATCAGTCCAGCTTATGCTATAATTTCTTTCGTTACAAAGAAAAAGTTTCCTTTTTTAATAGCTTTGCTGCTTTTCACTAGCTATTTCCGAGCTTTGCACTGCTACTTCTCATCATTAGACCTTCTCTTGTTAAATCACCCTCTCATTTTCTGATTTCCATAAGGGATCCATTATTAAATCCCTGCACTAAGTGAGAGGATCTGAGGAAGGTACCCCATGAACAACCTCAAATTACTGCGATAATTTTAAATGGTAAGTCATGGACAAGCTAAATCAGTGACTTCTACTATTTCTGCTGAAATTCCCTAAGCTTTTGCACCTGTTAAAAAGGACTCCAGACTGTCACATTCCTTGTACATGCTTCTAGCAGCAATTTACTTAATATTTTATTATATTCAATGTTTCCCATATCTAAACTGCAGAATCTGGGAGATCTTCCCAGCCATTTGGTCTAGCTGCAGTCTCCGTCAGCATCTTGACCCCACGTCGAGACAGGTGTTCACAAACTTTCTGGCTCCCTCCACATTTTTCCCCATACCTTGCTTCCCATGGGAAGAAAAACAGACATGAAAGGTGGAAGAGGGTTGTAGTATGCTGTGGCTGTCTTCAAGTAGGACAATCATGTGATCAGGTCTCTGGGTGTATCCCAGTGTTTAGACATAGTCATTATTCATTCAGTGTTTAGAGTAGTACAGTCACTTTCCCTCACGTAAAATGAGAAGGTGTTAGAAGTGATCAGAGCCGTTCCTTCCTTTTATGAGGGACAGACCCAACTCATTGGAATATCATCCTGGAAGATCTGTGATAACAGAATCTTTGAAAGATGGATCACAGGCAGAGTAATTAATGTCACTAGGACTTCCCCCCAGTGTTGAGGAAGTTATTCCTCATTTCTAATTTCTACATTAGCCACACTGGAATTGTATTCTAATTTCCAGATGTACACGGGTGAGATGAAAGGAAAAGTATTAAGGGACTTAACATGAAGGTGTTGCAACAGTTATCTGGTGGGGCAGCTTGCAAGGGCTAAAGCTACTGCAAGGAACAGCTTGCTTAGCCATGCTCCTAGCTCTGAAGGGACTTGTAAAGTAAAATTGAATCAACAATAAAGCTTATCATTTTTAGATGATAAATGACATTTTACAAAGGGTGTTGAAGGAGAAGGAATAAAGTGTATCGTAATTGCCCACGACTTGTGGAACTGTTGAACCACTTTTTGGGTTTTTTTCTTGCCTTTTTATTTCTCCATTACCATTCAAAGAGGTTTCTATAAACTACACCACTGCTAGAGATTTTAACTTCCTGCTGTGATTTGTGGGCAGCCAGACTGTTGTATTCCTCTATTCTTCTTTGGCAGTGAAGAATGAAGAAGGAGATTGGAGGTTTCTTTCTGAGACGCTACAAGAAGAGACAGAAGAAAAGGAATTGCCTTGCTACAGAAGGCAGTAAAAGACTGCAGATTCTCTTCAAACACTCTTCTGAGGCAAGCAAAGGCAGTAGGATCACTGAATAAATGATCTTTTCCTTCAAAACTGCTAGGAGAGACAATCACAGAGAGAATATTAAAAGTTCTTAAAGTGTTGATAGATTATGGCATTACCTCAAGAAGAAGATCTGGTTTGGAAGGAGATACACTCTGAGGAATCAAAAGAGAATGAATAATATTATCAAACCAGCTGCTGAACATAGCAAATGGAAGTCTGCTTCATCTGACCTTTCTGTCTGTACAAACAAAAACACACACTACACTGGGCTTCAGAGACCTGAAATATGGATAACTTTCCTGGGCCTTTTTTTCTCTAGATAGTAGAAACAGATTGTGAGCAGGAATTCAGGAAATTCAAACCTTATCCTAAGATCTAAAAGTTGAGAGAAGAAGTAATAGGAATTGAAAAAAGTTAGTGTAATGCAGAGATCCTAGCATTGCTGAGATTTAGAATTGTACCTAGCATTTTCTAAACTCCTTGTTTTCATACCAGTTATGGTTCGCATTAGAAGCCTTTTAGAAAGGAATTCTCATTTTGTTGTGCAAGAGTTCGAACATACTTGGGCAACTGGATTCACCTCCCCCTGTTCAGTAGGTATTCCAAAATACAACTGTCAGAAGCTGGTCTGACAGCCTGCTCTTATCTATCCTATTCAGTCAAGTCCAGTCAAGGACAGCTTCATTTGGAGATCCACCGACCTGCCACTCGATGAGCTATTCAAAGTCTAGCCCCCAAAGAGAATTGCTCCTCTAGTTCCTCTTGGTTTCTCTCGAGTTATTTCAACTTTTCTTGACCAGCAGCCACACCACACTGGGGTATAACTCTCCCTTGCTGAGCATGCGGCACAGTAGAAGCAGTGGTACAGAAGCACAGAGTCTATCTTCAAAGTGATCTGACTCCTAAGCAAAATTCCCCACTTCTGCTAACACAACAGTACTTTTTCTCCTTCCTCTCTCAACAGACTGCCTAGACAGCCAACAGAAACAGCCTATAGCTGCAACAATAACAGCCTCATGGAAACACAAAACAGTTGGATCCAAGCAGCAGGGCACAATGCTGTGTGAGACTGAACAGGCCCTGGGTCAAAGACAAAGGATATTTAAAGAAAGCACAGTTGAATCCCTGAAGAATTCTACCCCTGGAGAATATTTTTTGGTAAAGAGGTCACTGAGGCAGACAGCTTGCAATCTTATTTTAATTAAAGCAGGCAAGTAATTGTGAACAACTAAATTTATGACAGGAAAAACCCCCACATATCAGTCTACAGATACTGATACAAAAGTAGTTGTAATTGAACTTACAGTCAAGAGAAAAATGTGCTTATGTCAAAGATGTATCATTGGATTATCCGGAGTAGGAAGACACAGACTTTGCTGTTGAAAGAAAATGGTTTCTTAAGATATTAAAAGCAGATACTTAGGTCAAGTCAACAAGCTCATTATCACAAGACTAGACTCTGGTTTGCTATGCATATCTGAGACGTGAAAGTAGTCACTCTCATGCTGGCCAGTCTGCTCTTAGTGTTGCTATCACACAAATGTTCATGGTTTTGTCAGATTCATTGAAACAGAAATTTCCAAATAGGTAACAAAGGGTGAGGGCATAACTGCTGTTCCACTCCCACACACACCATGATTCCTTCCTTTCCTGTCATTGCAGTAATGTCAAACTCAAGCTTTCAAAAATAATCATAAACCAGGACTCTCTAAAGTAATAAAATGACTTCAAAAAAGCAGAACTAAAAAAAACCTAACACCACACTGAATAAGTAGGCAGGGAGTGTACAGGGCAGGGAGTTGTTTCTCGTTATTCACCTTTTACAGTGCATTGTTCCAAGTTCTCTTAAGAAACTTTTCTCTAAGCATACTTTAAAATTAGTGGGAGATGATACTATCTATAATTAGTTAATTCCTGGAGATGTTTAGAAGACATCAGGTATCTTCAGACTGCTTCTTTATAGCATTGTACTTCCATAGCCAATACATAAATATTCTCAGGTTTCATGCTTTTCTCAGAACACCTTAAAATTCAAGATTCAACAGGAGCCAAACAACACAGAAGAGAAAAATTGGCCAGACATCTTTTCTAATTAAGTGCATTCAACAAAACAGTTAAACAGTTTCAAAATACACTTTCTACCTATGTATCTTAGTAATATGTACTTGGAAAAATATGTACTTTCAGTGAAATACCAAAGACATGCACAAGATTAAAGATACAAAGTTGTGTGTATTCAGATGTAGAGTAAAATTAATCACTAACACAGGAAAGGGAGAAAAAGTTGTGAAAGTATCTGTGGCCAGTGACTGCGTATTAAAAAAAACAAAACCAAAAACCAACCAATCAAGTATTAGTTACACTCACATTCCATACAGATGACTTGTTCTGCTTTTAATAGACCTGACTGCCATTTGCAATTAGAAAGGTTTTATCCAGCGTCCTCTGCTCTGCAAAAACAAGACTATATTATTAGGACCCCACTTGAAACGTATCAGATAGAGTTAAAGTATGACACAAAAACCTGAATTCAGTATGACACTACTCTAGTGTTCCTGAACTTTAAGATATGCATACTGGGAGTGACATAGACTTTTGTCTTCCTTTCTGTTGAAGTAACAAAAAATTCTTCCTGCTATCCCCACTAAGCTGACTATCTCCTCATAAAACAACATTGAAACATCAATAACATTTTATTGATACTAAGAGCAGGTTGGCCAGTATTGTGCAAATGCAGAAGGACAGCCTCTTTGCAGATAGTTTTCCGCTTATATTTGTGGACCTTTCCAATTGTTCAATATGTAACTGTTAGAATTATTAATTTGCCAGATCAACAAGTCTTCTAAAACAGCATTGTTAGGGGAGTTATAACAAGAAACATAGCTTAGCAACAAGAGAAAAAATTTGTTTTGTAATTTAAAAGAAATGGTGCTAGCCATTCTGCTTCTGTACTTTTTCTTGTATATGTATGTTCTTGCCAGCTCATGGGGAAACTAGCTGAGAGAGTTTAACCCCACAGGAGATGCAGATGGCTTTTTGATTTAGTTATTGGTGAAATAAAAAGAAATTCTGCCTGTGGACAGAAAAGTCGGTTTTGGTCTTTATTTTCCATTTATTGAAGATGAAAGCACCCATATAAGAAATGTAGAAATCCATGCTGCATTTCTTGCTTATACAGTCATCAATGACCTAGCATGCACACAATTGTCAAAATCTAGATTAAACATTGTAAATGACCACAGCATTTTCTTCCTGGAGCTAATGCTATGATGTGATCTACAGCCATTTTTCCCTTATTTGGAAACTGCAGGGTTCATACTCCGGGCACAGTAAAAACACAACACAGAGCTATCAAGCAAAAGTAATCCTCTTTATTTCAAAACAGATGACTAGCTATTTGCATGGTTAAAAATACCAGAGTTTTCCCTGGGTAATCCGCTAGCCAGCCTGGTCTACTTCCCTCCCCCCCCCAACTCTAGGTCATTCTTGGACTAAAAACAAAAGACTCCACCCTTACTGAAATTTTCTTTAATACACTCACATAGTAAAACAAATAAACAAAAATCCAAAACAATCACCTAGACCTTTACAACTCATTTACTTTTTTATTTCATTAGCTTTTTTTCATTTACATTTTTATATAATGTTGTAAATATTCAATATTGTAAACTTCTTATGTATGGTAGTTCAGCTTTTGCAACTATTAGATTTTTGTGTTTCCTGTAAGAATAATTAAGGTTTCTGCAAGCATAAACTTAGTAGCAAGATGTCTGCTACAAAAACTGCAAGAAACTGGAGGAAACCTCCCCATCACTTTGTGAACTGTAGAGAGCCGGCACCACCCACAAGAATGGATAATGCTGGTTGTCACAGAGGCTCCAACCAGGCAAGGATTCAGCACCTCAACAGAGCCACATCTCCCTGCAAGGCCCTAAGAATTGTTTAAAACTCCTGTCTACCAAAGCAAGCAAGCTCCTGAGGACATGGTGGTAGACACAGCTTGCTGCCTTTGTTGCGCACAGAGTGAGGATTTTGCAAAGGAGTCCAACTTCTATTGCAATGAGTGAGATCTAGTGAACATAACTGTAAATAATCAAATGTTCCTGGTGTGACAGTTTTAGATATTCATTGTAGGAATAGATGGATCATGGCAGGTAAAATAACTCTCTCTTTGGCAATTTTACAAGTTTTGAAGTTGTATGCCACAGTATACAGCGGTCACATGAAGCAGGAAGAAATTAATGGGCTTGCTTAGAAGTCAGTATTATGACCCAAGCCATTACATAGATGATTTGAGATAAGAATTAATTCTTAGGTAAATGGTAAGTGCTGACAGCGATATTTTTTCCATCACTAATATACATAAACTTTTTTTTTTTTTTTAATAAAAATAATGATATGAAAGAAAACCTATGAAGCTGACCTAGGAAGGGAAAAATTCATCAGAATCTAAATCTTTCTGAAGTAAAACTAAAGATTAAAAAAAATCTAAAAAATTAAAGGGCACACAAATTAGTTTTCTGAGAAATTTTGTGCTTACTAGCAATAGCACTCTTTTTTAAGAAAATAAGTATATACAAATATTAACCCCATTTAAAGACATAACTGACACTGAGAAATTACTGGCAAGGTATCTTTTATAACATTGCACTAATATAGATCTCTGGTAACAGCCTTACACAGGCTGTCACTGCTATTCTCTGATGTAGGAGGGAGACAAGGATGTGAGGCAGCACAGACGGGCAGAGCAGGCTATACACACTACACTTGCCAAGACGCCTGAAGTATAGAGCATAACTGTGCCATTCAGCCAAATATGGGTCCTGTGGAAGTCTAGCAGTGATAAATAGTGACACCTAAGGGAAGGAGTGAACATTTCCCAAGGGAAACAAACATTCATGCATTGGAAGAAAAAACAGCTATCCAAGTCCTCTCAAAATTACCTTTATGATTCCCAGGAAAAAACAGTTTTAAAAGGGCAAGCTGTCTATCACACTACCTGCCCAGAATAGGCAAACTGGCAGAAAAACAAACTTCAGTCATTAGAAAGGCCTCTAGTCATTCAAAAGGTCAAAGCAGCTGTGTCCATTATCACCTAGGGCAACTTCATCCACCTTTGTCCTACGTGTAGAGTTTAAAAAAAACCTCTGCTATCCAAGAAAATTTCCAGTGCCAGAACATCAGAAGTAATATAATATAATAATGCCAATATTATGATTGATACCACATCAATTCCAGAGCAAAACAATCTCCTCCAAAAAGGTCAAACAGATTCATCCTCTCTGTAGAAGAAATTATTTCCCCCTCTGGAAGAACATGTTTGTAGCTTCATATCTCACAGGAACAACAAAGCCTGCACATCCTCTAGACAATCTAGGTGCTAGCAGGGAACAGGTGTATTTTCTGTTCTGCTGTTCTATGGCCTACGCTTCCCCAGGAGCATGCTTTCACTAATTTTCTGCTCCCCAGCTCTGATTACCAGCAGATCCCCACATTTGTCCCATTCAGCAACTGTCATGCTTAAAGATGCTGCCACCTGACATAGAAAACTGTACTGGCAAAAGAATTACGTAGGTTTACCAGAGGGTAGGAGACAAAAATCTTCCTTTCTTTCTTGCATTAACACCTCTGAACTTCATTTTAGCTCGAGCAATTCCCTCATGATGTAAGATACTTGAACTGAGAGTAAGACCTCAACAAATACTGCAGAATTCAACCTTAAGTCACAGCCTCACCATTGCCACGCCTTCTGTATCTTACTGTGTCATGTTCTTGTTTGTCCACGTCCCACAATATAGCATCTGTGTGTTTCTCTATCTTAATGTCACCAAATGCTAGTTTACACAGAAGGGCTTGCTTAGGTTCTAGCTAGTTATATACTGTACAAACACAAATTAGCAGCTTACAAAAATTACTCTGCAATCTTCAATATCAGAGAACATAAAAACAGTCCGTTTATTCTCTCCAGTACTGGTATAACAGTAAATGCTTAGGGAGGAGCGCATAGGAAAAGAGCAAACCTGCAGTGATGTACCCCCAGTACTCCCCCAGCTTCCAGTGGTCTGTGACTTGTGGAATTAACATCATCAGCTAGAAGTCTTATCATTGTGTTTAATAAACTTAGGTGGGTTTTCTTTCATGACTTTGAACCTGCACAAACCTTTTGGCATGCACAACATGCTTCAGCAGAAAAGTCCACAGTTCAGATGCACACTATGTGAACACATTTTTTTTGTTTCTTTGTTTTGAACCTCCTGATAGTTCCTTTTGATGTCCTTCTTTCACAGACCAGAAAGACAATGATCACTTGGACCCTATCTGTTCCGTCAATGTCACTCATCATTTTATAGATCCTATTATATTCCCCATCAGCAGACTTTCACAGACTGTAGAGTCATTAGGTCTGTAGTCACTTCTCATGTGGAAGTCATTCTATAACTTCAGTCTTCCTTGTTTCTCTTTCTGTTATCGATTTCTGAGATCAGCAAAGTTATGGTATTTGTTTTGTTCTCTATTCCATCTTTATCATTCCTAACACCTATCTGCTTTATTGTAATCACCACAGAGCACTGCGCTTACATTTTCATAAAAATAACCATAACTACAGTATCTCTTTCCTGACTGGTAACAGCTAATTCAGAACTCTTCATCACATACATAAAGTTAAGAATCTTTTTCTTCATCTGTGTTGCTTTACTTTTCTCTGCAGTGAATTTAATCTGCCATTTTATCACTCAATGTCACGAGACCTTTCTTCTTTGCAGTAAGTTTTCTTTTTTACTGCTCTGCACAGCTTAATGCCATCAGCAAATGTTGTCACCTCCCTCTTCACTCTCTTCCCTAGATTGTTTACATTTAATAGCATGGGCCTTAATGCAGATATCAGTGGAATTTGCCTGGTGAAAATCCTACACTGAGAAAACAGAACATTTGTTTCTACCTTCTGTTTCCTATCTTTTCAACTGTTATTAATCTATGTGAAGACCTTTCCTTTTATCCTATGGCAGTTAGGTTTCTTTAAGTATTTTGGGGGAATTTCTGAAGGCTTTCTAAAGTCAACATCAATTAGATCACCTTTATCAAGCATACAAGAGTGATTCCTTCAGGGCACTACAGCAGAGTTGTGAAAAATGAGACAGGAGACATGCCCCTGCAGAAGCTACACTAGCTCTTCCTGAATACATTATATTTATCTACGGCTTCACTGCCATGTACAGACATCAGAATCACCAGTCGGGAGTTTTCTACATCTTGTCCAAAGTCCTTTTAAAAACTGGGAAGATATTTGCCACCTTCTCTAGAGGCATTTCTAAGTGATAGTTTATATAACACAAGTAATGGTTCAGCACTACCTAAATAACAACCTCCAACTGTTCACTCACTTTCATCTGTATTTCACACTTAAATCACCTTTTTCAGAATGTCACAGTAACCTTTGCTTTCCATCCTCTAAGGAATGCCTAGAATCTACATTAGCAATAATTTCTTATTAAAAACTTTTAATTTTTTTTCTTTAATTCTTTTAATTCCTACATGAAGAAGGCCTTCTCCTATATGAAGATGGCCAGCTGACCAAAGTTCCTATCCTGTACACAGCAGGTGCATTACAAAGAGGAACATCAACCTTTTTGACGTTCATTCAAATCTTGACCTCAACTAAAGGATGGTGCTGAACACCAAACAGCATTTGCAGCTATAAACGTCACATAAACAGTGATCAACATCCATCTGCAGGGGAATTTGCATGCAAATAACTCAGCAATGATAAAAACATAACTATTAGGAACTACAGGTCTGATCAGCTGTAAAGTGCAGGTCTCTTCTGATTTTAACTCTTATTTAGGTTTTGTTATGAAAACCTAAGGAAGGAGAATAGAAAATTTTCAGTGGTATAACTTTTAGTGATGTTTATGCATCAGACCCTCTATTTTGTGCACCTGAAACCCCATCTCCCTTCAGAAATCTTCATTACTGAAATTTAAAAAAAAAAAAAAATCAGTACAACTAGAAAATCGGTACAAGAGGTGCTTCCCATTGAAGTTCCACTGCTGACATTCTGTTATGGCAGACTTAGGACTCAGCACGATGGAAATGTGCCAGAAGTAAAATGTATTTATGTGTTCTTAAAGACAATGTAGCACCTTAAAAAAAAAAAAAAAAAAAAAAAAAAAAAGACATATAAGCTGCTGTGTATCCTAGTGAAATGGTAAGTTTGGCATTTGTTATAAACAAATGAAGGTGATATCCATGTAGCTCATTGAGTTCTTATGCATGTTTTACCCCCTTATGTAACTAAACCATCTCTTGCGTGTCTTCTCCTAACAGTCTGACCCACACAGCTTTCCAGTAAAGTGTTTCCAACTTCCCTCTCCACAGGCTTCATCCCAAATCTAGTCCTCCAAGGTATATAACTGATGCAACCCAATACGAGACCAGTAACAGATCAAAATTTAACCGTATTCTAGGGAAAGGAAATGAGAATTGCACTACATCAGAAAGATGGAAAATTTTCCTCCCACCAGTCTAAGAAAGCCATTTCCTTCCTTAACATGAGCATCTTATTCACAAACTACCTTCTTATTTTGGCTTTCAAGTAGCTGGACACCAAAACTATGATGTGTGTTGTGTGCAGCAATTATGTTCAGAGATGTTTAGAAATTCAGTAAAATTATGGTATTAAAGAAATCTGAATTTTCACATGGATTAATACAGCAGTTAAAGCCAGTTTTAGAAGCATATCTAAGATAATGTCTTCTCTTCCACTTGCAGAGTGAAGATACCAAGGGAAGAAAACTGATTTACGGAATACATAAATTAGTAACTGGATTAAATTAAACTCGTTTGACTGAGAGTCTAAAAACTGCATAAGCACACTTTAAATGATAAAAATGTTTACACAGATTCAAAGAAGAGTTTTATCAACCCAGGCTAGTTATATAATATTATAATACAAAGAAATTTCCTGTAGGGATTTTAATGAATAATTGTACAAAGTATTATAGAAAATTGTATCTTTGTTATAAACAACAACAGTATAAAGTCTGTTCTTATAAATGGTATGAGAACTAGAATAACTGTAGAACCACATTGCTTTCATCTTTATTCAAATCTATTGGCTTTTTGTACAGGGCAAATATTCAATAATTTTTTATGATTCATGGACAACAATGAAGATAAGTCATCACAGGGGACTCCACAAAGCAGAGTAATCACACTTTTTGGTATCAAATTTGGTGCCTAACTTAGAAGTTTAGGATTTGACAGGTATCTGCCTAACTTGAATGCCCACAGTTAAATGAGCCTAATCTGCTCTATACTCCAGCCACCTCTTCCCAGCCTCCCACTCATCTCTCATGTTCCCTTATCCTCTGATAACAGCTGAAAGATGCAGAGCAGACCTTGTGAATCTCCAGCAGGTAAGACGCAATCAAATCCCCTTTCCTGGGATATTTACTTACAAGTATCTCCTTTTGTCTGCAAATTTCCAGACACAAAGAAAAAGTAAACTGACTGTTTACAGGGCACAGATGCTAAAGCATTCCTTAAAATAGTAAATTGGTGCTGACAGTGTCCCATTTAACATAAAGTTTTGTGAAATGAAACAAAAGGAAGCTTAGGCTTAAACATGTTTATTTGTCTAGAATCTGAAGAGACTCATTTTTCATCTATTCTGCTAATTTGTATAGAATTTATTTCACTCCTCAAACATGCAATTAATTCATTATTTGGGGGAAGAGAAGAGAAGAGAAGAGAAGAGAAGAGAAGAGAAGAGAAGAGAAGAGAAGAGAAGAGAAGAGAAAAGAAAATGTATCAACCCTTTCAAGTTGCTATTTGTCATCACAGAATTTCCTAAACTCTAAATCCAAGACCTTTTCTATTAAGCACAATCCTCTCAGAAAGCAAAAGGAAGACAGATGTCAAAACAAATCTAGAATGGTTCACAATGTAATCCAAGTGCCTAACCAGGGCAAACATCAATGCTACGTAGAAGATCTTCATTAGGATCTTGGTATTCTGTGTATTGCAACAAACTGCTCTATTAATGGTGCTCATTCTGTAATGCACTCCCCCAAGCACACCAGCTTTCTAAGACAGGCTTTCCTGAGTTGTCGACTCATGTCCTTGGGATAGTCCCTCACCCTGCAGTTTTGCAATGGTTTAGTCCCTCCCCACCAAGTTTTACATAACCATGTCCATAGCACTGATATGACAAATTTAAAATTGTAATATGTAATAATGATCACACCTCTCCTATCATCACACAGTCCTGACTTGTTTTACCTTAGCACTGGCTGATACAACACTAACGTCTGATCTGCTTAGTTTGAAAACTAATTTGAACAGCATGAGCAAACTGAGATCCTTCAGCCAGCCACTACACTTTTCCTGCAGCTAAAGAAATTTACAATCCCTGCTTGCCTGACCATAGCACTACTACCTGTAGCAAACAGATAAGAAAAATGAAGGACAAGGAGATGAAGGAGAGAAAGGAAAATATGGAAAAAATCAAATATAGAATACCAGAGGCAGATTCAACAGGGTTCAGTTGATAGAAGGGTGGCAATAGGTGTCTGATGATAAACAGTTGCTCTGTTAATTCCACAACTCCTGCTAGGTTTAGGATCAGCTGGGGACAAGTTGTTCCCAGCTCAAATAGTTAGCACAGCATAGACAGTTCGTCCAAAGGAAAACCTCATTCTCCCCATAAGCAGGGGGTCTTGGTCTGAAGAGCTCCTATTAAACCCCAGGTAGAGTGTAAACAGCTCTCCTAAATTATAAAACACATGAAAGGACTGCAGTAGATTCTTTACCTTTTGTCCTCCCCTGGGGTGAGCACCTGCAGTAGAGTAGCTGTCCATCTGCCCTGTCAACACCTTCTACGTTGCAATAGCATACAATATTAAAGCTATTCAGTATCAGGCAGTGTAAAGCTCACCTAATTTAACACCTGGTACAAAAAGCAGGAAGCTATTATTACAAATGGCAAATACACTGGAACGCATTTAAAGGAAAAATCAATACAGACCCATGATTAATAGACGAGCCATGCCACAACTAGACAGTCGGTTACTAGTATCTTTCTATTTCATTTGAGTTTTAAACACAAAACAGTGACATTAGTAACCTCCATTCAGACTGACTAGAGTAACTTCTAGTCAGAGTGCTAGCCATTTGGAATTATTGACTCCCATGGACTTGTCAAAAAATTGTCATTTCTGTAATTTCTTATTTAAGTTTGACAAAAATGAAATTAAATGTTTTGTGAACACTCCTTTGCAAGCAGGGATATTATCAGCTGTTTAGAAAAAAATTCTGGAAAAGCATACATGGAATAGGAAGCAATCAGGGACTAATCGTGAATCTAAGACTAAAAGAAAATTGAGTAATGGAAGCAACAGAATATGTAAATATACAGAGTGTGTTACTGCAGCAAGGAGAAGGGCAGCCAAAACGCAGAATGAATTAGTGCAGTCAAATCAGTTAAGAGAAAATTGGATGGGTTATAACAAATCATGAAAAGAGTAAAACTGGAGACAACGGAGGACTTTTAATAAATGAGGAGGCTGCTGAAATTAATGAGGCACACCAAATGGTTGAGATATTGCACTGCTTTATAAAAACGTGTCTTCTGTGAGGCAAGCTGAGGACAGAACTGGCAAGTTATCAAGTGGTAGAGATATGTAATGCATTGCATTGACTGTAGGTAAGAGAGGACTTTTAAACATGACCATATGTACCAAAGAACTTCTGAACTCAGGAGAGGTATTTCTTTTTCAAGACATGCATGACTTGAGAGATATCAAGCTATAGGAGAAAAGGCAGGCAAATATGGTACCATTTTACGAATACAAAAAAATTACTGCAATTATTGTCAGTAAATTCAGCTCTAGTTACTGGCCAAATAATGGAACAAAATAATTTCCTGTGCAGGAGGTAAATGAGCTGTGATCTAGAAACATCATAGGTTATAAATTGTACCCAATCATAATTTTAAACATATCTTTTAAAAAAAGGGGGGGGGGGGGATAGGAAATGGAATTTTTGAAAATTATTTAATAGAATCTTTTGGGGTTTCAATTCACATGTGCATGATAGTATTGTGTTAAGTCACCAGAAAACAAAAATCCAGATGAGGATTTTTGAAAGAAAAAGACTAATGGCCATATGCATTAGGGATTTGCCTGAACAGTTTCACCTTTTGAAAGTCAATCGATGGAAAGCAAATAAAGAATATTGATAAAACTTCTGTTTATTGAGCTGAGGAGGTGTATCAGGAAATGCAAGCATTATATCTACATTAAATATTTCTTAATTATAGGAAGCATAAACCTGATTTATTCCTGACAAACATGATGTATTCTACATGTCTTGCCATTAATGAGTTGGCAGGGAAGTAAAACAGCATAACAATTAAAATTAGCAGAAGAAAATAAATTAGGAAATATTGCAAATACCTGAAAGGACAAAATAGCAAGGCAGAAGACAAAGAGCTCAGGGGCAGGAAGAAGAAACTGAAAAATCCTGAAAGGAAATTTAAACTATCTTTCAGAACTCTGATTTATCATGGCCAAATCATGGGAAAATTGTTGCTGATAAAACTAAAAAGGTGACTAGTAGATATTAAAGGTGTTCCCTCGTCAATCCTTCTGGCATCCTTTGCCCTGGCTCTGCTATTCAAAATCCCTCACATCTGCCACAATCCCTGTATTTCATACCTAGCCCCCATATTCTATGCCAGTTGATATGCCTGTCCTGGCCTTGCCCTGCCAATTTACTCTAGAAGCGTGAAATGCGAGTTAGAACAAGGCAGAGGGTATAATATTTCTCTATTCCTGTCATTGACCGGCATTATGATCTTAGTCAAATTACATTCTGTGGATTTCCTTACCTTTGCAACAGGACTGAGGGCTAGTAAAACAAGAAGGGCTTTCAGATAGTGTTTTGAGAATTAATTGCTACATGTAGAAGACTTAAACCTTGTGTTAGAGGTACTATAAAAACCCAGAGAACTGTAACCTTTTGCCCAGTCAGTACATGCAACTCTGCTTTCAGTGTGGGGATTCTTGCGTGGATTTAGCTGCCTGTTCAACCATTGCCACTAACATGCACTATTCAAGTCTCCTTATTTATTCATCAGTGTTCAGGGAGAAGACTAAAATCAGCACAGTTTGAATATGACCTTCTTGTTTCAGTTCATATAAATAATGTCATGAGATCGTATTTCTGCTCTCCCTGATGTGAATAGTTTCATGAACTGAACAGAAATAGAAGCTTTCAGAACTTTTGCAGTCACAAACACAGCATCTCCCCTAAGTGGCTAAACAGCAAAAAGGGCAATTCAACCTCTGAATAGCAAGAATGCTAGAAAAGGCAAATCTGACCTATTTACTCAATGAAAAGGATATTAGCAGTACTTGTAATCTTCATTGATATTGACAGGAAATGCAAGATTTCTTTTTTACTTCCTCCACATCTTCAAGAACAGGAGAAAAAAAATCATTTTACCCTAGTACTGAAGTGAACCACTCCTGTCTAGAGCTTTTATTTTACCCAGAGAGATCAAAACACTTTACAGGTATTTATGCAAGAATTATCTCTGCTTCACAGATGGAGTATGTGAAACAGATTCTCATGACTTGTTTAGCAGCTTTACATCAAAGGAACGTCAGAACTCTAATTCTGGGTGTGTAATTCTCTGCTGCATGATCTTGACAAAGTTGGATCTAACTTTGAAGCTGGTCCGGCTTTGAATGGGAGGTTGGACAAAATGACCTCCAGACATCTCTTCCTATCTAGTAGTATTCTATGATTCTAATTTGCTTTTTATCTTTTAGCTCTCCAGCCTGAACATACAAATCACTGTGCAGACTTCAAATCCCAGATACAACATATTGCTAGGCTCTGTGCAAAGTCAGTGCTTAATCAGGAATCTAGTAGGACATAGAATTTTAAATAGCAAAATCTGGTCCCAAGCATTTGAGCATCATAGTATCTGTGGAATGACAACTGAATAGCATTACAAGTTTTAAAATAAGTGCTAGCACATAGCACATCATTGTTGTCCACAGCACAGAACAGCCAGCTGTTCTCAATTAGCAGAAAGCACCCCTTGGCTTCACTAAATGTAAATAAGGGTATCTATCTTATTTGTAAAGAACAAGATATGTTCAGCAATAAAGATCACAAATCTAGTTTTAAAATATCAATTTCATAAAAGAATTCTAAATTCTAAAAGGGGGAGATCTATCCTGTGCTGCAGTTCTGTTTGGATGTCCGTCAGCATTCTGTCATAAAGTGGTTTGTTTTCTCTCCTCTAGGAAAAAAAACTTGAAAGCATAGAAAATATTAGTTGAGAAGCAGGATAGAATGGATATATTTTAAAGCAAAGAGGTAGATGACCTTGTAGGAGGTAGCTTGACTGAAAGAGCTGAAAAAAGACATGAGTACCTTGTTAGGCAACCAGCAGCATTATAAAAATTGAAAAATAAAATTACTTTTAATTCAACTAATATTTTGCAAATCAGTACACAAGGTGGCTGATACCAGTGCCTTTTTGATATCACATTGCTCTAAGTGGTTTTTACTCCAGCTCTCTAAAATTATGACTATTTTTTTTTAAAGCCAACTCTGACCAGTTACCTTGCAAGTCTTCTGATTTTTGTTGATGTAGCTGTGTTTTCATAATTATCTCATTTGTCTTTTAGCAAGGACAACACACCTTCTGATTTGTCTAATGCCAGGGGTTTTGCTGACCATGCTCTAGCATCAACATTCTTGTTTTGTTGCTGCTTTCCCTGCAACATTTGCAAGAGATTCTTAAATCCTTGCAATTACAACATTTTTTAAGTTATTTTAATTATTTTAATTTTAACCTTTTTCCAAATGCATTTTTAGAAAAGTTGATGTAAATTGTAATTTTTTGTATGCTGACTACGGTACTATTACCTAAGAACCAGATAGTAATTTCTTTAATTCTTTTGGTTCTTTGCTTTTTCAACCTTCTGTTTCAGTACTGCTTGTTTCTTCCAGATTTATTTTCTCTTAGAGGTTCAACAAACTATTTAACCACAAAACTAAACCACAAACCTCACTTTTGATGACATGAAAGAGAAGTTTGGGATCTGTGGAGTACTTCCCCATTTACAGCTAAAAATCAATTACAGCTCATCAGATCTTTTAATGTATGATATTTTGAACTTGGGTGGACTTTATTAAACAGTTACCATCACCTACAGTCTTCTCTTCTATGAAAAGCTATTCCCCCGTAACAATCAAGAAAAGCAAATCTGTAAAACTACTCAAATATCATAGTCCAGGGTCTGCTGTAGTTGATTAACACACCAGCAAACACAATACCACAGCTAGTACCTTAGGTAGGGAACAGAGGGAGCTGCAGAGCTGACAGGAAAAGTAACCTTTTTCAGAAACAAAGTCAGGTGGGGAAGTAGCAGCTTAAAGCACCAGAGGTAAAACTGACAGAACCTGTCTGTCAGAGCCCTTGTATGTTTTTAAAAAACACACACAAGCTCTGTTTCCTCTGAGATGAGGAACAAGGCACACAGGGATGTTTCTCCAGCAACATACCTCTGGCTCCTTTGCAGAAGCAGCTACCTCGTGCCACTGCCTCTAGGGTCTCTTCAAGAGAAACTACTAACATCCTTTGTGCTTTTTTTTTTTTTAAATACTTATTTGCCCTCTGCTTTCCATCAGAGAAAAAGCAGCCCAAGGAGCAATAACCTGCAAGGGTAAGTATGCATGTTTGATAGCTTCAGCTGTCAGAGAAAGGTTTGGGCTTTTTTTCTTTTAACTGGACTTCAGAGCTGCTTTTTTACCCTTCCAAAGAATAGCTTTTAATTCTTTTATTCTTAGAGTTCATCCACATGGGCAAATTAACAGGAAGAAGTATTGTGGAAACAAGTTGTCTGTAGTAGCTATGAAATCTCTCATAGCCAAATGAGGGCGCCTTTCCCTGAACTAGTAGCTCTGTAGAGACTGGACAGAGGGACTGGACATAGGACATACCGAGAACATCTACTGCAGTCGTTCAGTACTGGGCTGACTTGAGTGACTGGATTGGGCTGGGCTGCAAGTTTTCCCTTCAAGAACTGTGACCAAAATTGAATGCAACGATTCATGCTAGGGTGGGGTTTTCTGGGGGTGTGGGGTGGTTTTTGGGTTTTGTTGTGTTGGGTTTTTTTTTTCCCCAAAAGAGAGTCACATTTAATTAGAAACAGCAGGAACAAATCATAAACAAGGCAAAACTGTTTCCAATTGAATGAAAGATTTACACCCATGTTTTTTACTTACAGCCTTATTTCATTCGAGGCATTTCAAATTCTGGGGGCTAGGATGTACTCTGCCCCCATTTCTACCTTAATCTTTTCTGCTTTTCAGGATTATCCTTTAGTTCACCCCAAGCATTGTGTTCTGTTTTCCTGTCTCGGTTCCAACTAAGCATTCTGATATGTTCAACAGAAACACCCTGAGGTATTTGACACGCATAGCAAAGTATTAGTACTTAAGACGTGCAAAGTTTATTGTCCCCATTCTTCACATTGTACCATCCAGTCTCAAAATATTTGTTCTTGTTATATTTGGGGATACAGTATTCACAAAATACTGTAAAAGCATCAGTATTTTGCTTGAAGCACATTCTTCAGCTTCAAGCCATAAAATAGCTGTACTTTAATGACTTCATAGTACTTTTCAGTACTCTCATGGAAAGCTTCATCTTGACACACAGCCCTCTCTTCAACAGTGCAAATCACTAACTTTTTTTGTTCCTATCAATGCTTAACTACTATTTCCATTCAGTTGTTCACTTAACTTGCTGTATGTGATATGATGTCTAAATAAGGACCAACTCACTTGTTTTATTTTCCTGTTGGTCTGCTGCCATTGTAAATAGTACACAATATGTAAAACTGTGAGGATTAAAGGGGTCTAGGAAAAAGGAGATATGAGTTCTAGCTCTAGGAGTCTCACCACAGAATATTGCTGTACTAATTCCCTTTTGTAAAGGGAAGATAATATGCCCTTTCTTCCTCCCTTCTTCTGTCTAGCCTGCTTTAAAGGTAAACTCTTTGGGTACTATACATCTTTTTTATACACACACACACACACACACACACACACCCGATCTAGTTGAAGATGTCCCTGCCCATTGCAGAGAGGGTTGGACTACATGACCTTTAAAGGTTCCTTCCAACCTGAACTATTTATGTTTGGAGAGCACCTCTTACAGCTCATTACTCTCGGCTAGAGCCAGCATACTTGGGTAATAGCAATAAGGCAACAAGAAGTCGCTTGACATCTTCCAAATGTATTTTCTGAGTTGCACAAAGAAATAGGTCTAGATTAATCAAGTTTAGTGAGTTATGTTGATATCTACATCCCCAAATAGCCTTTCCCCATGCTTTTATTTTCTTTTTTTTTTTTTTTTTTTGGACCGGAGACATACACAACACAAAATACCTATTTATTTTCAGTACATAACAGTACACAGCCTGAGATAAGGCTATCTAGATCCAATTTGTGAGCTAGAGATTTCTACAGTTGTGCATAATCTCTTCTCACAGCCCTTCCTAGCTCTCAGTTAAGAAACATCCAATAATTTATTGTGAACCAGCCTAATCCACAACAGGACTGAAGACAAGCATAACAGCAATAGATCACACAGTACTCCTCAGTGATAGAAATACAAAGATACAATAGTCAAACAATCTGTTCTAAAAGGAATCTTTAAGACAATAGCAGTTTTCTGTTTGTTTGTTCTGTTTTTCTGGGGGGTTTGTTTGTTTGTTTTTTCTAATAGACAAAGAACTGTATTCCAGAATATGAGATTCAGGTTTCCCTTTTTGTTACTGTTAAATGCCACAGGCAGCAAATACATTCCTTAACTTAAGAAAAGCAACGAAAAAGGAAGAAACAACTAAGTTGTGTAATAGGATACAAACATGTGATTAGCTGAAGAACCAACATGCATTTGGAAATTATGTTCTTTTCACATTTGATCTTGCTTATAACAATATGAAAATTTTCTTCCTGCAAATATTAACCTACACAAATATAAAATTTACATTTCTAAAATAAATAAGCAAAAATTCTCCACGTCCTCGAACTATCCACAAGATGGCAGTGCTTCCCTCATACAGAATAACCTGACCAAACCGATTATCAGTACAACCTGTCTTTCCCTGACTGCACATACAGCTGTCAGAAAATGGTATTTTACTCACATCCAGACAAAACCCTCATCATTCAGCAACTGACTGAGCAGTATTTAACCTGCTGTAATAATGACTTTTACAGGCTAACAACTGACTGCCAGATTGGAGAAGGTTGTTTGGGGTTGACTCTTCTGCGAATGTACTGGCCTCCAAATCTAAAAAATAATAATAATTATAGGTTTCATCTCTGGTGCAGAGAGTAATGTAAAGTCTGCTAAATTGGACCGTTTACCCCCTCCAGCCAGCTGGCTAGCAATCCAAGACCCACTCAACAGCTTAGTTCAGATTGGTGCCGAATTGTAATAATCAAATACCATCCCATGTATTCCTATGCAGCAAAATAAAGGCATGATTGTGCATGTGCTACAATGTGTGTGCTAGTTTGATATAGCTATTGCAGTGAACACAAAACAGCATATGCTGTCAACTACAGTATATATTCACACACCCTTAGTTTTCATTCACCTTGCTGTTGTTGCTCATGCTAACAATATTAAACTTATACAGAACACCCGCATGGCCTACAGTCATATTTTCATTTAGCTGCACAGATTTTCACTATCCAGATTAAATCACATTTTATCTGAAAAGCAAGGAACTATCATTGTTTTAGACAAAGGAACAAAACATGGAGAATATTTCTACTATTGTGAAACTATCACCACTCTGCTTCTCTTCTATTACCTATCTACATATCTTCAGTCTAATGCAAAGTTGGGGCCACCATTTTTTTCCCCAATTTAAAAATCTTCCCTTGGGGAGGGGCGGGGGGAATCAAGTATCAATCAAGGAAGAACAAGATTATGACCTTTTATCTGCAAAATTTTTCCCTTAAGAAATACTTTACAAACTAAATATTAATCTCCTGGTTTAATCCACAGCATATTCTTGCAATAGATGTTCCAAGGCCAAATAATATTGACCTACAATTTCAGAGGTTACTAAGTCTCTGAGAATTTCCTGCTCTACAGTAAATGAGCAGTAGAGTGGCAAAAGTTCTAGCATGTTCACAGGACAGTTGCTTTCCTGCTATTCAAAACAAAATAAAAGTGTCAGTGGGCAACACAAGTGTCCAATTTAAAAAAAAAATTAAAAAATTCAAACTAGAAGTATTTTCATAGTATGATAACAGCAGAGTCTCATGACTAATTTGCCAGTAAAGGATCAGATAATAGAACAGAAAACCAGATGGGATATCTGTTGAAATATGTAGGTTTATACACCAATCAGGTATATGTCATTCCAGCTGGTGTAAACCCAGCTCGCATTGGACCATAAGCCTGTATATTAATGGCTGAAACATTGAAATGGGACAGTTACTGCACCTGGATTTGGACTTTGAATGAACTAGTATGCTTACACTCTTTTTCACTCCTGTATGTCTTGCTAAATTTGAATTCCTCTTACATAAGAATACAATTACAAACTAGCACAATTTAAACTACTTTGGCGTATGTCCTTGTTAAGCAGATTAATAGCCTAATTCCCTGTTATCTGCTCTGGCTAACTACTAGTTTCCAGGTGTTACAGTTTTCTGTTCTATAAAGTAGTACACATGCTGAAACTATATAAAATATAGCTTTAACAAAACTATAATATTTAATATTATATTTAATAAATATTTAAATATTTTATTAAATGAGTTAGTTTAATAAAATATACAATTTAATATTATTTAATATATAAATAAAATCAAAGTTTTCATTTAATAAAAACTTCTAATAAAATAGATAAAAACCTATTATACTAAAAAATAAACTGTATATTAAAAAACTATTTAATAAAATATATAAATTAATTAAAAGTTTGGGTTTTTTATAAAAACCTGTAAGAGCTATCATATTTCCTAAGAGTTCTCTACTAGAAGAGAGTAGAAGTTCCTAGAGAGGTTCTTCCCATAGATTTTGCTCACCTTTAAAATTCACCACTAACTTGTACAAAATAGCCTAGACACATGACTTTTAGACCACTGAGGGAAAGAAGAGACATAGAACACTTGTGTGTACGTAACAGGGGGGAAAAAAAAAATCAAGTAGCAATGAATGGGTTTTGTTTTCCCTGTACTCCAGTCATTTGGTATTTTCTGTATATGGCAGGAGAGGAACATGGGAGTGACTAAAGAACTCTCTAATTTTGGAAAAGAAAACCAAACATCTAATGGTACGGAGAAAACCCTCTCCAGGACACTTTATTGCAACTCTTGTGTTTGTCGTTTGTATTTTGGTTCCTGTTCTGCAAACACATGGGACAGTTTTTGAAGTCAATGAATTACCATTTGCATGCACACCCTTTCAAGATAAGAACTTTGGACTGTAACCTCTATGAGTTTAGGACTAAGTCCTTTCAGTGTACATGTGGCACTTAGCCCATTGTCATTATGGAAAGAATAAAGATGGAATAAAACGGAGTACTTCAGGCACAGTTTCCTTCTCCTTACTTCTACAGGACCAAAGGGTTATATTGCATTTAAAATCTCCCATCTCTAAGATTTGAGGAAGTTCATAATGAAAACAGGATTCAGACTCCCCGAGTTCTCTGAGAAAGCTTGATTTAGAATTAACTCCTAGCATCTGACTTTTCTACAAGAAAAAAAGAATCAGAATTATTACTTCCATTCCAAACTCATGCCTCAGCAAATATATTGAAAACTCTGGAACAGCCCAAGGTTACTTTATGCCTATAGCAATACTTCTTATTTTGCCAGCAGCTAGCTTCTCATGATCGCCTGTGCCCTTCAGCTAGAACTATGACTGAGAGTTATTCCTAATTGATTCACAACTGGCCTTGAAATTACTTAGCTTAAGGTTTTGCCTTCTGAAGAATAATAGTTGGCTGCACTTGATGATCTCTGTGCAAATACTTTAATTCTATACTATTTCCAGCTCTTTGCAAAGCAGCACAGACCACTACCCCTTCTGGAAGAAATATGACTGGTTTTGCAACAAATTGTTCAATTTCTAGTCCATGCACACTACCAGGACCTGAGAAACTCACCAGATTTCCTCCACTTACCTCTTATGATTTCTTTATTTATTGATAAATCAGATTCTTTTCCTCCCCCCAGACCTGTCAGGATGAGTGATCCTAAAGGAAACAGTAAAATAAGAAGTCATGAGGCAGCAATAGTCTCAATCTAAGTCATCTGTAGAGAAGAAATGTGATATTCACAATGTTACTGCCAATAATTAAGCCCCAAAGCAGCAGTTTATTACTTTATTAAGGCCAAAAGTTCAATTTGGCAAAGTTCCAGCACAAGCTTTGACCATGCTGGCTGTAGCAGTTGAGAGACATCACTCTGCTGCTAATGTAAATGGTTTTGCTGGCAGCAAGCAGTCAAATATATAGATTTCTTGTCAAAGATACAAAGAGTACTGAAACACACAAGCTAAAGTATGACTGATACAGAAAGAGCATGTGAATATTAAAGGAACATTTCACAAAACTGTGTCTGATTTCCTTCTAAAAAGTAAAGCAAGATTCTTATCAAATGAAAGACTACTTTCTCTTTTCTGTACAGGACCTGACCCCATTGACTGAACTTCATTTTGTACTGTGCCTATGAACAGACAAAATAATTTCGCTAAAGTTAACTAAAACCTTTGCTTGTAGTTAGGAACAAAACAGCAGCATGCCATTCTCCAGTAAATCTCACAACACACACAAAAATATTACTAGAGCAGTCACACAAACCTAGAAGGCCAGGATTGGGTTTAGTCCCTCAGCTCCAAAACAATACTTATCTTTAGATGCAAGAATTCTCTAACAAAAGTTACTAGAGCTCTAAGCTGAAACCAGACTCCAGTGATGTGCACAGAGCATATATTAGCACAAAAATGGTGAAATCACTCCAAGGGAATACAACTCAGTCTCCCTCAGTAGCTGGCTAGGTGACAGACCTTTAAATAATGCTATAAAATCATCATCAGCAATTTCTGCAATCCTTCTTGATCATATCCATCGCTGTATTGGTACAGTACAAAACAAGAAAAGGCTCTGACACTTTATAAAGTGTATTACTGGGAATAGCACCATAACCCAGGACTTCCACAACCAAGTAGCAACAAGGGTAAGGCCCATACACAGGCTTCCAAAATAAGATACGCACCCACAGACATGACCATACTCACCCTAGACACAGCAACACATACCAGCAATAATAGCTTGCTTCCTCTCTGCAATAAATTGAAATTTCATTCTTCTTTATAAGAATATAGGTTACATTCAGCTATTGCTCATTCAGAAAGAGGCTCCCTACACCATTTTTTCATTAAATACTGCACCTGATAGTCTTCAGGTCAAAGGCTACATTTGCCTTTCCTGCAGCTTAGAAAAAACTTTCGATCAACAGTCCATTCCCCTCTTTCTTTCATTCTGTTGTTTCCATGTGGTGAGTCTCCACCTTGGAGTAGAAATTAATCCCTAAATACATGACTTCACACTTTTACTTCTATGTTTCATCCCACTTCCCCAGTCTTCAAGGTATTTCTGTAAAGCATCATCATTCTCTGCTGCATTTATTATGCTTTTCAAAATCCTCAAGAGAGTTACAAGATTCCTCCAGAAAGTAAACCGAAGATGTATAATTCCTATTTCTACTAGGTATTAAAATTCATAGATTCAATAAAGTTTGGGAGGTTTTTTTACACGTTTTTCTTATAGGCAGTTCCTTGTTATGCCTCTATCTCCCACAGGCAATAATCACCTATTTTACTCTGTATCACAAGGCTAGCAAACTTACTACCTTTTCTCTTGCTAATATGCCACTCTGATCTCAAATTTAACATAATTAATTAATTAATTAATTTTGCTTAGACCAAAATTGTTTCCAAATGGTACTAAATATATTGGTTCTTTTTTGAATGTGAAAGAAGTTTGTGTGCTTAAAAGCTTGTCCTTTTTCTAACCGCTGTATTAACTACCTCACCTTTTCTTGCAACTTGGTGACATTATCAAAAGATGTAATTTGTACACTCTCCCTTTTTTTACAAAAAATCATTCCTTGGATGAAAGTGCCCCTGAAGCCAGTGAAGTCAACTGTGACACTGGAAGAAAGCAAGTGGGAAAATTATTACTCGTTTCATTCTCTGCAGTTGTTCTATTGCCTGCTTCTTCATAGGCCTAAAAAGTTGATGCTCTTGGCATATAGCTACACTGTACAATAGCTTTGTTCTCAAAGCTAGCTAAATATGCTATTCTACCTTCCTGCCCTATCCCATTTTTGGAGGTGAGGGTTAATATTTAACCAAGATCATTCCCCAGATCAAATTTGCACAGGTATTTGTATCAGCACAAACAAGGGGAGCAACCCCAGCTGGGTGGGAAAAAACATCTAGGAACAAGAGTGTAGATGAGAGAATTCTATGTAGTTGGCTTTGTTTCAGTAACCACCATATTATAAAATTACATTTTAAAAAAATTCCTTGAGCAGTTCATTTCTTTCAAAATATAAAAACCAAAATTGTTTAATTTTGTTTTCATCTCTAGTTTCCCTATTTCATCAGGTATGGGCCACCCGTGAACTGCAGACCTCTTTGCTGAAGTAGCTGTCTCAGAAAGCACAATTAATTTTTCATTTTTAAGTATATTGGTAATTCACTATAGCAAATAACTGTTGGCAGTGATCTTTGAGACTTATTTGAATCCTCTCCTTATTAATTATTTAACTTCTGAAATAACATAATTCTTCAGGATTTTTTTTAAGATCCTACATTTTTCCTATTTTTAAGACTGTGTGACTAATCATACTTTTAAGTAAGACAACAGATGAAATGATCCACTTAATCCTGGATCATGGATTGTTCAACCAGACTTATAACAACTATCCAGGCTGCCATTTCTATTGAAAATACAGAATTTTGATGTCTTGTATTGAAACAGCAACAGATGGAATTAAAATCAATGATTATACAAAAATTATTATAGGGTTAACAGCAAAAAGGTAATAGATATGTTTTAAAAACCCCAATGACTTATTTCTAAATGGGATAGAAAAAAAAAGATGAGTAAGAGAGACATTTCTTTGTCTGCAAATCATGCCTTTTTCCTCTTCAAATTATCCTTTCTTTTTTTACAGATAAAGTTATGCTGAGGTCCTAATCTTAGAGTATATAACATGTGGTTAATTCATATTAAACATATCAAACAGTCTTGTTGACTCCCATAAGCAAAATGTATTTAATATTTTTTTGAATTATATAAGCTGAATTGTTAGATTGGTAAGTGCAATACAATAATTTACCAGTAGAAATTAAACTTCTCAGCCATTACAGAATATATAATTTGATAACAAACACTGTACTCCTCTATAAGAATAAGAATTTATTTCTATTTTTATCCAGTTACAGTGGTATTGGATAGTCCAAATTCCTCTGATACACCTTCTTGGTTTGCCATATGCAAAGCCTAAATGAGTCATACAAATTAATTTAGCCATCTTAAACAGTAAGCAAAAACCAAATTCACAAATATCTTACAATGTAGATTCATTAACAAAGAAGTACAATTTGTAGGTCTTCTAATGCCGCCTCCTTTTTAGGCTTTCAGCTGTGTATCCTTTAAGCTTTGATTTGGAAACATCCCTTTTCAAAGCAATGCTGAATCACACCTGGAGAATTTGATGAGAAAGGGAACCTGAAGACCTTTATATAATCCACCAGTAAAGGCACTAGGAGTTAGGTATTTATTTATATCATAGACACACATCCTCAATTTATTTAATGTGGCAATCTCTGTTCAAATTTAAATGGGTGAGGGTCATGACCTGATGTCATTGAGCAATCAAAGATAACTAGGAACTGATTTTTACCGGACTGCAAAAAGACTGAGATCCATCCCAGTTGGCTTCAGCAGGAGCCTATCAGGAGGGTATCCTAGCTCTTCCAAGATGTTCACTATATCACAAAAACTAGGTTTATGTGAAGTATTTACTTCTTTTGAGAATATTTTTCAACTTCATTCATACTGCTCTGGTAGCATCCCACTCCTCTCATCCATTCCTACATCAGGGACAGCAAAATGGGACAAAAGTGATTCTGTTGAATAACAGCAAAGTGCTAAAGAAGTTCTGTAAGAAGACGCTAATCTGGAAGAAAAAATAACTGGATATTAAGAAAAATATTCATTTGAGCAAACTACCGGCTGATATGAAATCTCATCCACGAAGACGCCTTAAAACCAGGACCTTGCTGGGAATGGTTTTGGTATATTTGAGTCTTCCTTGGTACAGCAAATTGAACATCCTGTGAGGATCTTTCCATCTCTACATTTCTGTGTTTCAGGTTCAACATTGGTTTTATAAGGCTTTTATTCATATGTTTTTTACTACTTTCAGAACTCTTAAATGAATGTTCAAAAATAATACTCTTAAAGATAAACTTAAGGACAAAGGAATCCTTTGGGAAGTGTACAAAGTCATTGAACAAATAACTGAACCTCTGTATGCCATTTTCATCTAGTCTATTGAAACGGATGAATAATTGTGAGGTCTTTTGAATGCACATTTACAATGGCTTCTCGCAGATACTGGATTCAGACGTTTCTCTAACTATGATACACTAAGATGTACTAAGATAATTCAATATCCAGTAAGCCTCAGACTCACATTCCCACTAATCAAAAAGTGTTAATGTGACAAGAACATGCAGCATAAGGAGATTATGCCTGACTGAGGCCTAAAGCATCTTTTTTATGCCACCTATGCTGATGTGTTTCTTTGTATGTTTTGTTTCTGTATAGTTGTCTATATTCACATCTGACACTTTAAAAGCAATACTATATTCTACATGGGATTCATGGAGAAACTGTTGAGTGGATGAAAAGAATACGGTTGAAGAGAAGGTTACTGGTTCCAGTCTGACTTCTCTGCTACTTGGGCAAGTTGCTTAAAATTTTGGTTTCCGATTTTATGTATCTATGAAGTAGGGCACAGCATCTCACAGGGATGCTGAGAGGTTTTATTGTATGAGTATTTTAAAAGCATTTTAACATTCTTGGTTGAAAACAAATCATTACAAATAACCACTTCATTGTTTAAATACTCAAATCTGGTATCTTTGGTGCTACAAGTAAACATTTTGTTATTGAATTATTCAAAGAAATGTCTTTCACTTAATAAATCTTGAGACAACAGACCTCAAGTTTATGGTGGTTTTTTTTCTTCTTTAGCAACAATACATATTATCATTTTCAAGGTGAAATCTATAAGCTAAATGCAAAGATCAGATACATAAATGTTCTTCTAAAACTATCCACTGTAAACTCTGATCCTGCACTGAATTTTGCCTATCAATCCATTAAATGTGCTAAATATCTTGAATTCCACTGATTACAGTCAGGAAGGTAAGGAGTTCAGGTAACAGAAGAAGAAGAGACATTGTGTCTGATAGTAAAGTTTTCTTGGTTTCCTTCTAGAATTTTCTTAGAATTTCCCTCTAGAATTTTCTTCTAACAATTACTTGTTACAGAAAAAACCCCAAACCAACATACCAAAACAAAACCAAAAAACAAACCACATAAGAGGTCTTCTAGATGCACGAAGAGATTTAAACCAAGAATTCGTTATGCTTACCACAATAAAGCAGAAGAAAAAAACAAAGCAAAGACAGGAGGGAGAACTGATTAATAAGATGGACATGAAAACTGGAAGTTCTTTTCTTTTCAAACAGGAAATGTATATGTATAGAGTAAGAATATCCTAAGAATGAATGATAATCACATTTTTATGGTGTCAGGAGATTTAGCAAAGTATCATTTATACATGTAACATTGCTTGCTGTTAAGTGAACTGCTAATTTATCAACCCTATTTGTAAAGATAAAGTGGGAAGAAGATAATGGGATTACATAGCTCAGTTCCATACAGAACTGCATACTAAGCACACTAATTTTCTCATGTGTAACAGCAAATGTAGTTCAGCTGCATATGGGGTTGTTTTGGCATTCTATTCCTCATCTTTGAAAGTCTTTTAAAACATCTCTGTTTGACTACAGATAGCTCTCTAGGGGAAATAAGGTGGCAAGGAAAAGGCAAAGCATACATACAAATAGAAGTCCTGTGAACCATTCCCAATGGGGCCCATAGAACTTATTAAAAATACAAACAACATCTAAGAGAACCAAAAAGGAAGAGCACAAGTTGTGGGAACATGTTTGAGGTGCCACCAGGAATTTCCTTGGCAGTTCCACATGTACGTCTAATCGCAATCTCTCTGTAAATAGCTTCTTAATATAGAAGTAGTTTAGTTTTACAGGCCAGAAATGAATTTCATGTTTATATGCTCTCTAAAGCACTGTGACTTCAAAAACTCTCCATAGTGGGGATTCCCTTTGAGGAGGGGAGAGAATTTTCCTGGTCAAAGGTGTGAGAATTCCCTTTTAGTTTTACTTTACTGTAGGGGTTGTATAAAATTCCTTTTCCCCCATCCCATCTCTAGCTAGACAGTTCAGAAGTCAAAGCAAATCCTACACAACATATCCTACCACCCAGCAAAACAACTTGAAACCAATAAAATGTCTGCCCTGACAGTGAATTCTCCAACTTAAATTCAGTCATAGATGGAGTTAATATATTAAATTCATATATATTTTCACATGTTAGTCTGCATGAGTCCTCGACACATAGTTGAGCACTGTACTGTGGATAGTAGGCAATAGTTAACAGCTAGGAAGAATTAGAATGTGTGTATGAGGGGGAGATTAAACTTCCCTGAGCTTTTGTGGTCTGCTTCTGAGCAAAGTGAAAAAGGTTAACGCAAATAACCTTCAGCTGAGGTTTAAACTAAGTAATTTGACTTGTTCTGCAAAGACTAGACATGCCCATGCAATGTGGTACCATTTGGAAGAAATATAGCCTCACAGCTGAGAGCAATCCACTTTGGAGCAAAGTTACACAGGTGAGTTTGAACTTCACCTGTGTAACTTTGCCTGTAAACAGGACTAGAAACTACACATCAAAACCAGTCTAGAAAGTTGTTCCCTAGTGTTTTGTGGTTTCTAGGTCCTGGTTCCTAGGCAAGACCTGCATGTCTCATCTTAGTAGGTGTATTCATGCCCCAACTGTAACAAAACTCCCCCCTTGTTCAGTTCCTTCTGTTGATTTTACCACCAGAGCAGATTATCCAGCTCCATGGTTTATTGCTTCCTTTTGCTTGTGGAGGTTTCCAGAAACTGGCACTTCAAGAGAGAAATTCACTCATGTTTTCCATGTATTGTCTTTAGGAATATTGTAGCTAGATGTTTAAGCTACTTTGTAATAAACCCAGCAATAATGGTGAGATAGTGCTTTACTTTATTGGTATTTCAAAATATAAAAAGTGAAAAATAATAAATCCATAGAAAGTGTGGCAAACAATATTTTTAAAAACTGCTGAAACACCAAACCAAACATAGATAAATCTTCTTAGCTAAATCTCTTCCCTTTCCTAGTATGTACAAATAGACATAAGCTTTGTAGAATGTCTTCACTGAACAGAGTTCTGTCCTAAGCATGAAAAGGATTTTCATAAACCTATCCTCTCCTGTATGTATCTTTCAGTTACTAATTTAACTTTCAGATAGAGAAGCTCCACCTACAGCAGTTACACTTGCAATGCAGAGGATCAACCTCAGTGCCACCTCCTGACACCAACTGAGTAAGCAGTGTGGAGAAGGATGGGCGAAGGTTCTTATGGGCCCCGGACAAAAGAACAGAAACTGAGACCACCTGTAATGATGTAACACAACTGGAATCTCTCAAAGCAAGAGACCTGAAAAGAAGTGAAAACCTGTACCTAGTTGTAAATGCCTTTTACATTTTTTATGTACTTATTATGTCAAGAAAAGAAAATACATTCTGTAGTAGTTGAAAGTAAGTTGGAGAAAAGTTGAAATTGCATCCATTTCAATGCATCTGTCGGCCATTTCTACCAAAAGTGAACTTGACTTCAGCAATCTTGGGAGCATTGAGAAGCTACCTGGGGAAGCCATGAACCGTGGACTAAAGCACATTTAGGAGGTTAAGGCTGTGGCAGTGGGAGTTGGGCTTATTTGGTTCCTCAGAGAGGGTGGGAAGCTCAGTGGTGGTGGCATTCACAAATGAAAAAGGGAAATGACAGGAATGCATAGTTTTCTGTCCTGGGGGATATATTTTAGGGAGAAGGCCATATACAAAGGAGCCTAGAGGTATTTTTAGCGTTTTAAACTAGTAGCTGAGCCAAGGTAAGGCCAGGAGAGGGCTAGCAAACAGTTCCAAAGGTACGCCTGAGGGGGTGATGGTTCGATGTCCTGTGGTGTGTTTTGATGGTCCTGTCACAGCCGCCGCGAGAGGGACAGAGCTGCCCCTCTGGGAAAGCTGCTTCCCCAGAATTATTCTCCTTTCCTAGGAGAACGCCCTTCCCTTCTCGCTTCGTCACCTGAGCCCCGCCGAGGAGCCGGCCGTGTCACCAACGCAGCCCACGTCCCGTTCAGCGCCCGTCCCCGCCGCCGTTGGGGACAGCGGCGCCACCGCGCCTGCCTCCAGCCGAGATGGCGGCGCTCCCGCCTCTCCTCGCGCCCGCCCTCACAGTGGCCGCACCGCCCGCCCGGCTCTAGGGCCTGGCAGCAGCCCCGCCCGCCTCCCGCTTCACCGCCGGCACCGCAGGCGGCTGGGCCGCAGCTCGCTCCTCTCGCCGGATCCGCTGCGGTTGTTTTCTTTCTGGGGCGGGTGCTAGCAGCGCCCTTGACCGCTGAGGACCCGGGAGGTTGCGCCGCTCCCCCCACTGGCTGGTGGCCGTTGGCGGCGCAGGGGTCCTGGTGCCCCCGCTCCGGGACCAGAGCCGGAGCCGGCCGGGAGCTGGCGGAATTAGGCACTCTGTCCCCACCCCCTCTCTTCGGCGGAGTCAGCAGAGAAGAGGCTGAGGAGGGGACCTGCGCTTACGGCGTCCTCCGCATTGTGCGAGCCTGCATGGGCACAGCGCGGGGGCGCGGCCGTGGGGCTTCCCCCGAGCCTCCCGCCCCCCGCTCGCTCCCTCCCCAGCATTGCCTGTAGCCGCCGAGTTAAGGCATGAGGGATGCTTTTGTGCGCGACTGCGGGCGACGCAGCGGGTAACGGCGGAGCTAGCGGCAGCCGGGGCTGCGGTTGTGGAGCAGGTCGGGCGCCGCGGTCACCCGCAGCCCTCCCAGCGAGGGAGGCCGGGCGCGATGCTGAATTAGGCGACCGGAGCTCTTGCAAGCGCGGGGACAGGCTTAGCATTCCGCAGCCGGCCTAGGTCCCAGTGGAACTGGGAGGGCAGGCAGGCAGCTCCCCAATGGCGAGCAACCGGAGCATCGAGCTGGAGCACTTCGAGGAGCGGGACAAGAGGCAGCAGCGCGCCGGGCCGCGCCGCGGCGGCACCGGCTCCGGCGGCGGCGGCGCGGGGCCGCGGGGCAACGGGCTGATCCCCAGCCCGGCGCACAGCGCCCACTGCAGCCTCTACCGGACGCGGACCCTGCAGGCGCTCAGCTCGGAGAAGAAAGCCCGGAAAGCCCGCTTCTACCGCAACGGGGACAGGTACTTCAAGGGCTTGGTGTATGCCATCTCCACGGACCGCTTCCGCTCCTTCGACGCCCTCCTCGTCGAGCTCACCCGGTCCCTGTCGGACAACGTCAACCTGCCCCAGGGTGTCCGCACCATCTACACCATCGATGGCAGCAAGAAGCTCACCAGCCTAGACGAGCTGGTGGAAGGTGAGGAGGCTCCAGTGGGCATGGGGCAAGCAGGGTGCAGGCTGTGGGCGGCTCTGCCTTGGCATGTCGAGGTCTGGTAGGAGGTGGCATGGGGCTTGGTGGTGGGCTGCAGGCTCTCCCTGGGGTGGGCTTTCCTCTCGCTACCCTGATCAAAGCTGAAAGAGGACATCTTGCTGAAAATCGGCAGCTATGGAGCCCCTGAGGGCAAGTGGGCCGGGGTTGCCTGGTGCTGTGAGGTGCGAAAGGCCTCATTTTCCCAGTGTCGACTGTCCACTTCTCCCATCGCCCAGAGGAGTGCTGTTTGCATGTGTGGGGGTTGACTCTGATGGTAGTTAAGCAGCAGTACTCTTTTCATCTACAAGAACCATAGAAAAGTGCTTGGCCACCTTTCAGTTATTACCATTTGTAAGAGATGGAAATACCGTAATTTAGTTCTCTAACAGTTATTACACTGTCATTGATGCCTCACAGTGGCTTATGCTTTCAGAGAGAAAGCCCCTATGCAGTGAAAAGGAATATTTATACCCTACCACTTATTAAACTGGTGTAAAGTCCCATTTTCAAATGTGATCAGAGTCCATATTCATAGAGGGAATTATCTATCTTGTTTGATTTCCAAAAGCATAGAATCAAATGTTTTTCAGAATTGTCCCTAAGTAGCTGTTGATAATGGGACTTAGCTGCTAAGGTTATGTAGACCTTACAAATCTGAGCAGAGCAGTGCTTGACTACTTCTCAAAATGGGGCCAGAAGTACTTTTTGTGAATGAAACCTATGCCTCTTGTTTGTAGGGAATGATAATTACCAGAACAAGTAGCAGACTTCCCCCATGTTCTGTCATGATGTCTTAAAATACAGTTTAAACTCAGCATTAAATGAATCAGCCTTTCAAATGTATTGATTATGTTGTGCACACTGTGAAGTTCGTAATCAGTTTGCACTTGATGCTTCTCCTCAGGTATCTTAATACATCAACCACTGCAGTCTTCTACCCAGTGACTCTATATGCTAGGTGTAGGTGATTTGCATTAATGAAGTACAATTTGTAGGTCTTCTAATGCTTCCTCCTTTTTAGGCTTTCAGCTGTGTATCCTTTAAGCTTTGATTTGGAAACATCCCTTTTCAAAGCAATGCTGAATCACACCTGGAGAATTTGATGAGAAAGGGAACCTGAAGACCTTTATATAATCCACCAGTAAAGGCACTGGGATTTAGAGACTAGCCACTCCAGAACATGCAAGAGGAAGGGAGAGGCTACAGCATTTGCTGGACCAAGGAGGTCTCACTCAAAAAAGATATGTATGAAAGTACACTTTATAATAGTACCATAGTGCCTGAGGACTTTCCCCATCATGTGATCTACCATAAGGCTGTCCCACGATCAGAACAGAGGAAATGTGAAATGATTGCAGAGTGAAATGCTGACTCAGTGGTAATAAAATAAATGTGAAATCAACCAAAAACTTTTCCATGATTTGGTGATTAATTTAGAGATAGCTAAAAAAAAAAAGAGATGCTGGAGTGGGAATGGTAGGGAAAGGAGATGAAGCAAAAATTGGATAAACTAATGATAACTTGCGGTAACTTTTGAAATGTTGCAGAAGGAATGATCTTAAGCTTTTATGGCTTAAAACAAAGACAAAAGGACTTGCTGGACAACAGTATAAATGCAGTGTGTACTCTCACAACTCCATTTAAGTTAATAACTGAAAGCAAAAACTTACTTCCTGTCTCTTCAAATACTCATTGAAAGATTATCCTTTGTTGTTGCTCTTCACTAGAAGAATAAATCAAAACAAATGTCGCAATTGAAATGCTACTTCCATGCTTTCTCAGTAAAATAAAAGGGGAAAAAAAAAGAGTCCCAATTACTTAGTCATCTATCCATGACCAATAAAACTCTCAGGAATCTTAAAATCCTGTAGCATCATAATTGGATTAGTATGTTCTCCAGTTAGCATGCCAAAAACTTTACCAGTGTAAGTCTAATCACCATACAGAGAAAGGAAAGCATATATGGGGTGGGAAGAAAGCAGACAAGTAGTGAATCCATTATTCCTTGAAATTATTTGAGCTCTTTGCCAGCTGTTTTGTTCTTGAGATGCTAGAAGAGGATCTGGTTTGTTTTTTTCTTTATTTTTTGTAGTTCCAGCACAGCAAGCTTGAATTTTTGCTCTAGAATAAATACTTGAACATTGGTGATATCCTAAAGCTTGAACTGCAGTAGCACCAGAAGTAGTTTTGAATGGTGTTTTTTCGTATTGCTTTTTAATTTTCAGAAAGGAAAATAAAATTAAAGTGCTGTTGTGCATGCCAGATACAGGCTGAACACCAGACCGAACATGGCTACTTGTTGCAATACCTAATTGACTAGTCTGTTTGCACATCATCAGAGTTGTTGAATTGGTACATGGAATCGCAGCAGTTCAGGTTCAGTAGTGGCAGCTCTATGAAGTGAGCAGAAGGTGAGTGAGTGCTCAGCCACCTTTGCCAAGCCACCAAGATCTGCATTAAACCTCCCTCAACTCAAGCTTGTGTGTGTAGCTCTTGGACATTGACATCCCCCAGCACAGGTGAGCTCTTTAAGGCCTATTTGCCGTTTATCAGGTTAAGATCTGTCTGGGGTATAAAAGCTGGCAGTATCAAATTCTGTTTCATAATAGTTCAAACTAGCTGAATTGAGTCACTGATTAATGCTTTTTGGGTTTGGCTGTATTTGGCAATCTGTTTTACTGTCTGTCATTTTAAGAGGAAAATAGCTAATGCACAGACGTACTGTAGATTTCAAATATTACTGTTACAAGTTGAGTCAGTTAAAAGTTTGACCAGATCACATTTATTAGTCAAAAATTGACAAGCTTCATTTTAAGCATATTGCTTTTCTTAACTGGATATGACAGTCAAAAAAGCATGCTCTGCTGGACGAACCTTAGGCAAATATCATTTATATTCCCAGCCCCTGTAGATTAGGGAGCATTATGGCTCATGAGTTTGACAGTTTTCATTGCTTTCTTAGAATGGAAGGAGTGAAGAATTTCATTGTCTGCTCCTCATCTTGTGTGAGCAGACAGATCCAGAGAGGGGATGGGGGTTGGGAATATTATTACTTTCTTATAATTTTATTTCTTTCAACTTTACTATCCGACTTTACACTACTTTTTACTTTTGAACAGGAGATTCCATGTGTAATTTTATATTTTCCATTCAATAGCAATAATGGAATAATAATTTCATTTTTATTCTCTACGGAAGTTAACTAATTGTTTGTCTAAATCCTTCAGTTTCCTTTAAAAATGTAAGCTTCCTAAAGCGTGACACAATGGTAATAGTAAGAACTGTGCAGTTCTTTAGTGCTGAGGTTTGTGTTTTACATTGATGTCAGTCATGCTCAGTCTCGCCATCCTGTGCTTTCATTGTCTTGGTAGTGAAAGACATGGAGAATCCTGATTGTTAAGGTCTGCTGCAAAGTTGGGAGACATTGTTGGATTTTGGGAGAGGAAACCAAGTGTAGACTCTATTCCTGGCAAGAAAAGTTGTGTTGATTTGGCATGTGATAGGGAATTTTTTCTAGTTCCCTAGGTAGGAAGCATTGCTAAGAGTCTTTGTTCTTTCAACTGCAATGCTTAATTAATACAGTCCTTTATAAAATGTCAGTAGTTTTGTCTGCACAGTTGTGGAGACAATCAATAGGCACTTGTAGGGAAGTCTTTGGGCAGGAGGTGGGAAGGTTTTGAGCAGGGCAGTCCTTATGCCTGGCTAGGACATGAGGCACAGGACAATACCTGCTTTAAAGAAATGGGCTCTGCCACACTACTACAGAGTAAAAGAATGTTTTTGAAACGAGGTATTGAACAATCCAAGTATTTTCTGCCTTAGATCAGTGTTATTGTTACTGCATATTACATTTTAATCCTGCTTAAGTACCTGTGATTCTAGTTGATGCACGCTGTTATATTAGGTCAAGAATATATTTTCTCTTGTCAGGGTAAGCAGATGGTAACACCAAGTTTGTATTTTTGCTTCTTCCAAAAGGTATGATTACCTTCCTGTGTGCTAAAGCCAGAAGTTGTGATGCTTTAAAAAGAGGCAAATGTAGCAGGCTTAACAAAGAAGGCTAAAAAGGAAGGATGAAATAAGGATTAAAAAACATTAAAAGCATATGCTTCTAAATATATGTTCAAATCACTGTAGTTACACAGTCCTGGAGCAATGGGGTGTGGATGTGAAGTATGGATGTAATTGTTAGTTAACTTCCCATCCAAGCAAAATAAAACAGTTCCACCACTGTGCATCTCCTAGTTTCAGGGACGGGACAAATGTCATTTACCTGAAAAGAGTTATTTACTTACTGTGGAGGAGGCGTGGTATTAGGCGGCTTTGATACCAGGTCGCCTTAACTGTCGGGTGAAAGCTTTTACGCTGCCTGAGCAGGGGGTTGGACCAGATGACCTCCAGAGGTCTTTTCCAACCTCAGCAGTTCTGTGATTCTGTGAAAGCTTGTAGGAAGCTGTCATCTGAACCTCCTGACTAAATGAAGTCAAAAGACAACTAGGATCAATTAGTCATCTGCTAAAATCCTGGTTGTCATCCCAGGTTTTAGAAAGTGCATGGGGAACTTAAATGCTGTAGATGAGGAAAGATCGTGACATACAGGGTTATTGGAGGTGATGTGAAAGTGAAGGAATCATAAGAAACTGATGAGGAAGGAAGTTCTGTGAAAGGAAGGAAGGAAAGAGAGATCTAAGTAACCTCATCCTTCATAAAAGGGGTTGTTTTATTTTTAGATCAGTCCTTTTATACATGCTGTAAATATACTGTTCTGCAAATCTGCTTGGCTTTGTGTTACAGAACACAAAAAGGGGTAGTCTCCTGTGATTCCTAAAGTTAGAAGGTTAGTAGCCCTAATAACTACTGCGCTATACTGAATAAGCAGCTTTTGGCACCCTTGAAACTAATGAGTTCCACCAAAAGAAGCTGAGGAACGTGAGATGCATAGATGAAATGTACCTAGAAACCTGCCCCATCCTATGTGCTTCACAGGAGAACGCACATTTAAAAAATACGAGACTAACAGTTTTCTTTCTGTAGGGATGTTTTTACCTGTGTCAGCTATATCATTCTCTCTTATGCAGTGTCATTTAAAAACATGATGCTTTATGTGACTCTCAGGAAATAGTAGTTAGTGCTTGTTAACACCTTGCAAAAAGCAAGCCAGAAAACCCTGTTCTGAGACTTCTGTTTCAAATATCCCACCTCAGGATTCTTGAGTGTTGTACACTTAATTTCTTCCTTACATTACCCACTACATGGTGTATCCACAGTTTGTTTTTTAACTTAATGCTAAGGAAAATGAAATATCTACAAGTCTTTCTTTAGTAGTCTCTGTTTTTAAGGACAAAAAGTCTGAATGTTTCTAGGCTATTTGTTAAATGCCTAGCAGTGGGCTTCAACTCACAAAACTTGTGCTGTGAAGAACCCCAAGCTGTCAGGCAGCTGCATTTCCTCAAAACAGCATATTGTTGCAAGTGGTGTACTCTTGTGATACAAAAGGACAAGATACATCCTTCTTTTCCTAACAGTACCTAAAATTTCATCGCTGAATTTTGAAGAGTTCACGTACACCTTACTCTTCTTTATCCCTGCATTTTTATCTTGAAAGGTGAGCTAGGCACGTTTCCTGTGAATAACAGTGTTGAAGAAACAGATGGCAAAAGAAAACCTTTGTAGATGAGTTTTTAAGTAAGCAAAACAGTATTTAGGCAGCTGATGGTCTATGGCTATTGATCAGTCAGATTGACCGATGTAGTCTTGTTTTCTCTTTTATCCATTCTCTGTGTTCATCATGTGTATTTTACTGTTGTGAGGGAATGGTGAGTATTATGTTTAGACTATTAGCTCTCTGAAACTGGAATCCTTTTACAGTGTGCTTAAACTGTATGCATACTGCACACACACAGGTCTTGCTTCATGGATAGTGCATCTGGTTATTAATGCAGTACAGGTAAATTATTTAGAAGCAGGTGATGTTTCTTTGTTAATAGGCAATGTTTCATGTCTTCTGGTTGTTTTTCTAATAATAAGACAGAGAGAATCAGAAGTAAACTTACTCCATTTGTTGATTATGTTGTGACCCAAAATATCAGCAGATGTTACTCCTTTTAAGTGAGCATATGCCCCATTTGAGGAATTTTTGGTGGTAGCAGGGTTTCTTCGTGGAATTGACACTTTTAGATTGCTCTGGGTACTGTCATGAAGCGTTGGATGGATGGCACATATGCTCTGTTGAAATTGTAATGCCAGCTTATAAGGAGGTTTCATACTTCTGCCAAAACTGCTCTGCAGCCTGGTTAAGTTTTCTGCTGTAGAATAGTTTGGCTGGGTTCAGTCCCAGCTGTAACCTACGTCTGTAATTCTTGCATTTTTTTCTGCATTAAAAAAAAAACCCAAGGAAGTATTGCTTAATAGATCTTTCTACTTCATTAATCTATACCTTACTTCTTTACCTGCAAATCTCAATCTAATATTAGTGACTGACTTCACAATCTGGTCTAAAAACTAGGGAGCTGATTCATGTTAATGCTAATGTTGTAGGCTAAAGACATGGTATTTATTTCCAGTAATGTAACTGCTGTGACTATGTGCCAGTTAAGGCTAGTATGCGTTAGCTTTAAAATCTTTCAAGACTATAAATGGAAAGTGGGCCTTCAAACCATAAAATTGACCATATTGAAGTCAGCAATGTAAATATTTGAAGTATTGTTTATGCCTATTTGTGGAGTTGTGTCAACTTTCTGGGGCTGGGAGATGTACAAATGACAAAAAAAGAGCTACAGCCTAATCAAAATGCCACTGAAGTCTCAGAAAATATTTTCTTAGTAATTGAGATGATACATATTTACGTTAGACACATGAAAAATCTCATTCAAGGCAGTTAGTGAAACAGCCAGGCTTATTTATGTATGTGATTTTAACTGTAAAGTTATCTGTTATTTTGTTAACAGTGTTTGAAATCAATTTGACTAGTTTAAACCCCCCAAAAATGAAGTGCTGTATGTTACATTTTACAAATATTGGACCTTTTGTTGTCTACCTGTACTTCTTCATGTAAAGCAATTTATTTCAAGTTGGAGAGGCTGTTTCTGAATAGCCTTAATTTTGAGGGGGTTTTGTGTTTGTTTGGTTGGTTTTTTTAACTTTGTTAATTTAAGCTTCAGCCCTGAGGTTTAACTTTGAATTGTCTTGTGTGCGTTTGTTGTTTTGTGTTGGTTTTTTTTTTTTTTTAAATAGTCTAGGAAGTGCATTCTTTTTGAGTTTGAAAGGATAATTCCAAACATGCTCGATGATGGTGAGTTTTTGAGGTGCCTTGTAGTGCTGATTGCTAGAATTTATTTAACTCTGTTGCACACAGCTGGACAGGCTCTACTGAAGAGGTTACTCTGAAGTGATAGGTGACTTCATGTACTGAAGCTTATGTAAAATCTTTGAGATGCTAGGGGCACTCAGTGTGTTTAGAAAGGTATTCTCATGCATAGGATGCTGTCAGGTTTGTTTATATATAAATTATTATCAGAGGATGATTAAATATTACCAAAGTCTTATGCAAATCAATAAACTTCAAAGCAAATGGTCAGGGACTTCCCAAAGTTGAATGCCTAACGTTATGCACACAGAATAATGACTAAATTACCTTCTGTTCATTTTTTGTAGGAGGAAATAATAATTAGCATTCTTAACCAACATGCACACACAAAAAACACAGTCACTTGCTAGGTGCATGCACAAAAAGTTTAGCATGTAATCGTGGAAAAAATCGTCCTAAGGGTTTGTGCTGGTTTTGACTGGGGTAGAGTTAATTTTCTTCATAGTAGCTAGTATGGGGCTATGTTTTGGATTTGTGCTGGAAACAGTGTTGATAATACAGGGATGTTTTAGTTGCTGCTGAGCAGTGCTTACACAGAGTCAGAGCCTTTTCTGCTTCTCATGCTACCCCACCGGCGAATAGGCTGGGGGTGCGCAAGAAGCTGGGAGGGGACACAGCTGGGACAGCTGACCCCAACTGACCAAAGGGATATTCCATACCATATGGCGTCATGCTCAGCATATAAAGCTGGGGGAAGAAGAAGGAAGAGGGGGACATTTGCAGTGATGGCGTTTGTCTTCCCAAGTAACCATTACATGTGATGGAGCCCTGCTTTCCTGGAGATGGCTGAACACCTGCCTGCCCATGGGAATTAGTGAATGAATTCCTTGTTTTGCTTTGCTTGCGCGCGCGGCTTTTGCTTTGCCTATTAAACTGTTTTTTATCTCAACCCACAAGTTTTCTCACTTTTACCCTTTTGATTTTCTCTCCCCCATCCCATGTGGGGGGAGTGAGCGAGCGGTTGTGTGGTGCTTAGATGCCTGCTGGGGTTAAACCATGCCAGTGTTCTACGTCACACAGTAACTAGTTGTAGAGGAGAGAATAACAAAATGATCAGCAGTTATAATGTTAGTGAGTCTATTGCTATGAATTAGACTACCAGCTTCTTTGAGATGCTTCTTATTTGGCAGTACTGTGTTTAGACAGCTTCATGACTTACTAGAAATTGTTCAGAAAATAAGCATAGTCCTTTGAATCTAGCATTAGAGGATGTAGAGGGGGAAGCCTTTGCTTTCTGTTGCAGCTGAGCTGCTGTCACAATACTTGAATATCTCATGGTATTTCACAATAACAGGATAGATGAGTGAAAGGTCTCTGAAGACAGTCTTGAAAGAGAACTGTCCGCCTATTTAGAGTCATGGGATAATTTAGTTTGGAAGGGACCTTCTGAGGTCATCTCATCCAATGTCTTGCTAAAAGCAGGTCTGCTTAAATCAGATTGCTAGGAGACTTGTTGCAACTTAGCATGTAGTTCTGGGGCAGTGTAAGCTAGGCCACCACAGTTCTTCCTAAGCTGTGTGTTGTTTTTTTTTTCCCCGCTACCTGTAGATTAGTGCTAGTGTGCATGCAGCTGTGTGGAAATCCCATTCAAGGAGTTCATGGGCTGAAAACAGCTCATTTTTCTTTGCTTATTTTTTGGAGAAAGAGGAGGGGTCTGGTTTTGTCTGTATTGGTTTCTGTTTTGTGCACCACTTGGTCTGTGAATATGAGGAAGAATGATGGGGATGAGTGAAGAGGACAAATACAGGCAAGGCAGTGGCATCCATAAAACCTCACACCAAATTGTTTCTTTCTACCTCAGTGGAGTACAGTCCCAGTGATGTTTGTGGAGGCAGAACTGGTTGCCAAACTTTCCCAAACAAAATATTTGTTAACCTGACCTAATTGTAGTGTTTTCTTTCAAATACAGCAAGTAAACTTTCAAGAAGGTCTAAATACAAGATAAATTAGAAAGCAACGTAATTGGTATGGGAAAAGAAATGCGAAAAAGTCTTTCAGATCACAGTAATTCTTCAGGGGTTTGAAAGCAGTTTACTATCTTGCTTTTAGAATAAGCTATACAACTTCTCAGCTAAATCAGCTCTCCAAACTAGGGTTCAGAAAGTAAAAGTATTGTTTAAAAGTTTTCTAGTGTGTATCTAAACATAGGTATACATTTTGTAACTTACACAATACTGTCCGATAGGTGTATGTGTACTCTTTTCTGCTTCTCTTGCTGTGTATATAGGAGGTGAGTTTGGTTTGTTCCACCAGTGACCTTGAGCGTGTAGCTTTAATCTTAGAACAGGCTAAGCTTTTTAAGATATAGGTAGCTCTTCTCTCTGGAGGAATGGTGTGTTCCATCAGTTTGGAATGCTTCCCTTTCATCCTTCTCGCAATACTCTGCCTCTTCAAGCAAGTCTTTGGATATCATTTTGTGAGACCCTGAGGATGTGGATTACAGAAGTAACCCAGAGTTAAAGATGTCCTTTGTCATGGTCTGCATCTTGGATATTGCTGTCAGACAGTCTAAAAGAGTTGTGGTAAACAACAAACAGCAGTTTGAAGAGAAAACTGTCCTCTTCTAAAAAAAAGCCCGTTAGTCTCCAGCCTTGCATTATGTCAGGGAATAGAGAAAAGTAACAAATTCCTTAGATCTGCATCATGGCTGGTGCCACTTTAAATAATTTGATGTAAAGGTGTGTATTACTAGCCTGTGATAACATCTTTTGTCTTCTGACCTCCCTTTCATGACTTTAGGAGATATCAGCAGTGCAGGCTTTGAATTAGGAAAGAAATTAAAATAGGGAAGTGTAGAAGTCCTTTCATACACCTGTAGTCTCAAAGTCTCATTTGTGGCCTCAACAGGTGTTTATTGGTCTAAAAAATATTGAAGTGAATACATTTCAACAGTGTATCCTTGGTAGAAGGGCAATAACTCCTGGTAAATTAATATGTCCTTCAGGGCAAGGATCTTGAGATGCTTGAATTTTATGCTGTTAAAACTTGCTCCTTTTAAAATAATTCATTATTAAACATAGGTATGTTTGTACACATCTTGAAGTATGTACTTGAGAAATATATAGGGAAGGACCTGGATATTTGCTGTAGGGGAATGCTCTTAATGTCATGTATTGTGAGCTCAAGTAATTTAAGCACTTGCAAAATGACTCTGCAGTCAGAACTTACAATCCAAAATAAATGGGAAATATCTTCAACCCTCTCATTATCCTTTACTGCTTTTTTTATTTCTTAACCGGAGGTCTTTTGAAACCTGTTGAAACCACTCTATAAGCATATTGTTTGGGTGGAAAGCTCTGATAATTACAGTTCTCCATTTAAAATAGCCTGCAGTTGAAATACAGGAAAATCACTCCTTGTGGAAAAGTTGTAATTTTTTTTTTTTAATTGACAAAAAATAGCTGCAAACCCCCTTAAATTATGAAAATGTCATCTTCTTTTCAGGTGAGAGTTATGTATGTGCATCCAATGAACCATATCGCAAAGTTGATTACACCAAGAATGTCAATCCAAACTGGTGTGTGAACATAAGGACTGGGTCCACTCGAACCTTGACATCTTTGACATCCACAAAGAGTGAAGTGAAGGAGAGTAAAGATTTCATTAAACCCAAATTAGTGACTGTTATTAGGAGTGGAGTAAAACCACGGAAAGCTGTGAGAATTCTGCTGAATAAGAAGACTGCTCACTCCTTCGAACAGGTCTTGACTGACATCACAGAAGCCATTAAGTTAGATTCGGGTGTAGTCAAAAGACTTTGTACACTGGATGGAAAGCAGGTAGGAGAATACATTGCTCTGACTATCAAATAATTATGAGTTAATCTAAGCTGCTTTGTTTTTGTAACTTGAATTGTTGTTACTATATATGCTTTAACCTGCTTCTGAATAAGGACAGTTTAATAAATGACAACTTCTTAAATTTGTATTAAAATATTAATATCTACAGAAGAATTAAAATTGTATAAAATGCAAAAGAAGTTGACTACTACATTCTAAAAAAAAATTTTAAAAATATCTTTTTTGTATACTAACTGTTGCATTGCTAAAAAAGTGTCTATTGATTAAGTAATACAGTTTATTTTAAACATTTGAAAGCAAACTTCTTAAAATACATATGTGTTTTCAGAAGCAGAGTCATGTTTTCAGACTGCTACATAGTGCTGAGTGGTATAAGAAAAATATTGCTGCCTCCTTCCGTTTCACTTCCACAGATCGCTATTTAAGAAGCAAAAAGACTGAAATGTCTTTTTGGAGGTAGCAACTGACATACCTAAGGTCAAGAATTTTGTCTGAAATTAATAATTCTGGGGGGGTGGTCATATCTTTGCAACTTGCTTTTGCTTTTAGTTTTACCACTGCAAAAACATGCTGCCAGGATTAATGATGTGATAGGTCTTTTGTTCTCACTCAGAAGTACAAAGGAGCAGCCAACAAAACATTCTGCTGCACCAGGTAAAAGTGTCAGGAATACATTTGTTGTTGATCAGTCAGGTTAATGACTCAGCCCTTCATGGAACAGGACTTTGACATCTGATACTTTTATTTGACACTGATGTGGAACTTTGACAGCATTGCGACTTTAGTAATACAGAGGAGCACAGGCTGCAAAATAGATCACATTCAGTATTGGGTACCTGGACTATTGTATTGTTGACTAAATATTAGGATCCTTGCTCATTCAACAGGTATTTTTGCACACCTGCATACCTATATATTTGCATGAAAGTTGTAAAAGTTTCAATTGTGTTCAAACAGATGTGGGAATTTTATTGTCAAGGTTTTTATAATGGTTGTAATCCTATAGACTACTTAAAAAGCACCTTTTTGTGTTGAAAGTTGCTAGCAAATGTATCGCAGAACAAGTGCACTTACTCAGATTGTCTTGATATGAGGTCTGTCTCTGGTTATGTTCTGTGCTGTAGATACACTTTTTATAATTAAGTACTTGAAAAGAACTTCTGTTCTTTGGTATTAAATATGGCGAGGCAAATGCATCACTGAGACTCTTGATTTTCAGTATTTGGTGTCACTATAATGTGCTCTTTAGTTCTTCTAATAGGTTTGATTTTTAATGAGATTTGTTAACGAGATTTGTTAAGAGAGGATCCTTTCTAGGAACACCTGAAATGTGATTTAGTCATGTTTAATTCATAATAAAATACCTTTGAGGTTATTTATTATACAGTAATTACTCTCTTCTGCCCATGAAGTCTTCTGTTAATGTCTCAGATAAGATGATTTTAATCTTCTCAAGCAAGTAGATAGAAAGATTCAGGAAAGGAAACTGCAAAACTGAGGATTCTCAGTTCAGATTCACCTCTTCTATTGCATTGTTGATACAGTAGAAACTCACTGATCTGCATTGATGTGGAAGATGCAGTAGTGCATCAGGGATCAATAAAATTAATTAACATTAAATCTCACATATGTTGCTTGCACATTACTGTCGTCCATGGTGGATGATGTCTGTCTTCAGTCCACAGTGAGGATGACCAGTCGTTGGTAATACTCCAAAATAAGTACAAGATTTCTACTTGTTGCAGTACCTCTGCCTGACCTTCTCTGGTAAAGGCAATAATCAAACTTGGACTGCAGCTGTAGATGTTCTCAAGCAGGATTGGGAAATCCCTAGTTCTCACAGCTAACAGCCTGCAAATAGCTGCTCCTTACAACTGCCTCTCTGTGTAAACTGTTTCAGCAGTAGTAGTGCATAAATGGGGAGACCACCCTTCCATTTGGAAGAAAGGCCTTTTGCTCTTCCATAGACTTTGGGGAGGAGCCTTTGCTTGCACAACCATAGTGTAATCGTGATTCAAGTGGTCATGGGATATAGTGCCTCAGATAGAAGACCTATGGCTTTAAACACGCTAATAATGAAAACCTCCTTCTGCTTATCTAGGAGGATAGAGACTTCTGGGGTTTTTTTGTTTGTTTCTTTTTCTCCAGAGTGAATGGCTGACCCCAGTTTTAGGCAATAGGGATTTTTTTTTTTTTTCTTTGTTTGTTCATTGCTGGTATATGTAGAGGTTGGTGCCCAAGGGCTTTGTGGGGTTTGGCAAATAAAGAGTTGCTTTCCTGCCAATTACCAATTGGTGGAAATTTCTGAGCCTATTTTCTCTAATGTAGTAATTGCTTATTCTTCTAAATCTGCTAGGGAGGCAGATCTTTTATGTTCGTTGTAGTGTTGGCACAGCTTGAAAGGCAACCATTATAAAAAAAAAAAAGGCATTTTGTAAATGGCTGTGTTCCTATAAATGTAGCTCTTGTGTTTCTCAGCATTTTGGTTTTTTCTTTTCCCTGCTCCTTCATATTTTTATCTCTGAGGAAATACATATTTTTTTTGCATTTTTTATGAGCAAATAGGTTTAGGTTGTATTTTCTGTTTAATGCGGAACTGATGCTGAAATTCAGGTGTTTAAAACACGCATGTATGAAATTTGTATCCTTTTATTAGGGAATGTGTTGTTCTGTTAGCTTATGGGGCAATTTTGTTTTCCAGTAGAACTATTTAACACGTGTAGTAAGAAATGATCATGAAACCAGTGATCTATGAAGAAACATTTTTAATTTTGAGCAGTACAACAGAAAGGATGTCCTAAAAATATTTTTTATTTACTCTTCTGACTTCATTAATCTTGACTCTGGCAACATCTTGATGATAATAGTAACACGGAGAATGACATCCATGTCGGATATTTTCCTTGATTATTGGTATGAAGACAAACAATTATCTAGCTTTTAATTGTAAGATTTTATAACATTTACAAGGTTTCCTTTTATCTTCAGTTTCAATACGGATGCTGTAACTTAGAACATTAGTGCTTTGTAGCCTCAAGTAGAGAATTTTTTTTTAACTGCATTGATGCAAGGCTGACTTTTCACTTTTAAGCTGTTGAGCAACCAACTTTTTTACCTCCCAAGACTTTTGTGATGGTTTCTATGCAAGGAAAAACATTCCTGTAAAAGTAACTAGGCTTTAACTCTGCAGTGCAGGCTTCTGCTATTCCAGTCTTTGTACTTCTGACATTGAAGTTTGCCTAATATATTTGCTTGACCAAAGTGTTTTCCTTACTTGGCTGCATTTTTCCTTTCTATTCTTTGCTGGAATCTGTCACTATCCTACTGTGAAGCAAGGACAGTCAGACTGAAACTTCTTCAGTTGGGAAGTTAACCCTTTGTTATCTCAGAAGAGAATGGAGCGTTTCTATCTTGCTAAACAAGCTTCAAGCTTCAGTCATTGCAAAGTGGAGGGTAGCAGCTTAATGGTAAATTACCTGCACTAATTGTTTAAAAGAATATAATGTATCAGGAGAGTGTGGGGGGGAATTTAATGTGAAAGACTTGGAAAAAGCCATACAGAACTCTGAAGCACGTATTATTTGACACACAAGAAAATTAAATCTTCACTCCAGGAAGATAGTAACTTTTTAAGCTTGCATTGTGTTGCAGCTTCATGGATTAATACCCGTAACAGGATTGAAAAGGTGGATGAGCCACCTTTTCTATAATCCATTCCCAAAACAGTGAGAACATACCTTATTTTAAAGGTCTTTTTTGATGGGCCACAGGTGTGTTGGTGGCTATCTCTGAAACCAAAAGCTTCCTAATTTTCTGTTAATGAAGTTTTTCTTAAGGTGTTCATTAAAAGTAAATGGGTAACTGAAGAAAACAGATATTACATTTGGAAGTATTCATCAGACTCATCAGTAATTTTTTATTTTCCAGTGATAGATTTGAAAATTCTTAGTAGACATGATAGCTTCTGTAAACTGAATTTTGTATTTGCTTTGTAGTGGAAATACTAAGGAGACCAACTGGAGCTATTAGCATACCCATCATAGAGGGCAGAAACCAAAACAAGGGATGAGCAGGAGAGATCTTGTTTATTAGTACAACTGATATTCCCCATATTTTTGTTTCAGTTCTTTTGGCATATAGGCTTCTGTCACTCAGATCTGAAAATCTCCATTAATATAGTGTTTTTACTGGAATCTTAATCTCGGTGAGAGCTTACTGTTTAGTACTGAGACAAGTTTTGGAACACAGGAATTTTGTTTTTCTCAGTTTTCCAGTTTTGTATGTGAAGTCATACTTGGATGAGATTTTTGTTAAATAATTTTATTGCACTTAACTGAGCAGTTTTAGCAAATATTTATCTTTAGTTCAATTCTCTCCTGCCTAATGACAGTGGAAAGGCTACTTGGTTTTCAACTGTATCTTATTCAGCAGCAGTACACTTTTTTTTTTTTAAAGGAACCAGGCAATAGGAGTTAGGTGTACTCTCTTTTTTAATTTATTTTTTTTTTTAAAGTGTCATTTAGTTGTATTGTTACATCACTGTCTGCTATCTCATTGCAGGCTGAGAAACAACTGTAATAGAAACTTGCTTCCATGTTAGCAGGCATTATGTGCAGTTGAAAGCTACTGAAACCAAAAGAAGTCTTTATCTTAGATCTCAGGCTCTAACCTAGTATAGGCACGTTCACAAATGTATTGGAAATAGCACAGATTTGAATTTCTGCTGCAGGCAATTCTGCAAGAACACAGAAAGCTCCAACTTTTGTGCAGTTCTAGTTCTGCTGAAATTTAAAGCAGCACTTTAAGCTGAAATGTTGCATTAACCTGCAAGTATGAGGGGAAAAAACCCTTAAGCCCATGCATTCCTCACAACTCTTAAAAAGGCTTATATATTGTTATAGAGGAATGTCAGTGGCAGCTGCAAGAGAGTGATTCTCTGCATTGCAGATCCCACAGAAGTCTGGCATTTGTGGGCAAGGAGTCTTTCCTCACCTAGCTTCAAGGCTTTGAACAGTAATGATAGTCCCTCTATTCATCTTAAAGGCTGAGAGTCAGAAGAGGTAGAGTCAACTTTTATAAAGCAATTTAAAATTTGCTAAACAAACTGCAGCAGACTACTTGGTGATTTGACACTATGGATATGATTGACATTGACAATATAACTACTAAAAGAGTAGATATGTTGGATAGAAAGGCTTCTCAGAATTTGTGGCTGATGTCCACAAGAAAAAGCATGTTAATATGCTTATTATGTGGCAAATTACACAAATGAGAGTTATGTCTGCTCTGGGGGGAGTGGGGGGGAATCACTGCAATCTTTATATTGGTTTATAAGACTTAAATTTCAGCAGAGTGTGCAACTTTGTATAAGACAATGGGAACAGGACCATTACCTCTGAGACCTCTTGATGCAGTAGTGGATAGCGCTGCAACGAAAGAGTGGAATGTCAATTTGAAAGAGGCATATATATTGTTGGTTTGGTTTGGGGTTTTTTTTTGTTTGTTTTGGGTCTTTTTAGCTGACATGAGTCCACAAACTAATATTGTGTGAGAAACAGTAAAACATATTGATAATGATGCAAGCAGAAGTAGTATTTAGGTTGTCTTTAAAAGAGAGTGAATAGAACTTCTGGGAGAGAGACCTTCCAAGACAATAGGAACTAAGTGGCCTGGGAAATTAAATCAGAAAAGATACACACTTACAGTACAAAGGAGGAAAAGAAAAGCTCGTACTAGATGTTGTCAAGAGCAATGTTTCTCATTCACTGGATGGACATGAGACAAAACCAATGTGGAAGAGCTAAAGATTACTTTCCAAGGCATGGGGAAACCCTGAAAAAGAGTATAGAGGAGTCCTGGAAGATCGTCCTACAGCTGATGTTCATTGGACGAGATGAGTGTCCCTGAGGTTGAGCTAAATAAACTTCACCCTGAGACTTATGGGGAAAAAAATTGAGGAAGCAATACTGTGAATCACTTCCTGATGGTTGGCTGGATCCTTTTCCCCTTTTACAAGTAAATATGTAGCAGTGGAACACCTCTATTACCTGGAAGTTGAAAAGTTCCACATTATTTGGTACAGTCACCTTTATGTGTGTTATAGGCTAGAAGGGCTCTGACATAGCACCTGTCTGTTCAGGGAGTCTGCTGGGTTTTGCTGAGCTCAGGACCCAAAATGCTTCAACAGAGTGTATGATGTGGGGTTTTGGGGGGAGGGTTTTTTTTTTGTTTGTTTGTTTTTTAACAGTAAAGAGTTATGAAACAATGACTTGACTGGGGAGAGAGACAAGGGGAAGAAAACAATAGTGGCTACTTCCCTGTGTCTGAAGTAAGCTTTTTGACACTGTCTTTTCACATCAGTCAGCTAGGGAAGCATGGTGTAAAAAAAATGGACTACTTACTGGATGCACAGTTGGAATACTGTTGTTCTGAATGATTATTGATGATTCACAGCCAAACTGGAATTTTATACTGAGTAGGCGTCAATGACTGTGTGTCTATACTAGTCACTGTAAATGAGCTGGAAGATAGAATGGAGGATATGCTTAATAAAAACAAAGAACACACCAAACAGACGAGCTACAGGAAACCTGGACAACAGAAGATTATTCTAATCTTGCCAAACTGCAGAAATAGCTTAAGGTAAGGCAGGTTGAGTAATCTTAGACTCACTGGTTTTTAACAATGCAGATAGGAAATGGCAAGTAGTTCTGGTTGAAGTGGTGAAGGATCACAGCTGAAGATGAATTAATGGTGGCAATGGTTGTGCATAGGAGAGGAAAGCCAACATCCATACAGAAGGTATGGTCAATCGTCTTGTTTCTGATGTGTCAGGTGGCCATTCTGCTCTGTCTCACTCAATGCAATGATAGCAGCAAGAGACAGCTTTATTATGGAAAATCCAGAGAAGGGTAAAAAGAATTAAGAAAACACATTCTGTAAAGAAAGATTGAAGGAAATGGGATTGCTTAGACCAGAGAAAGATCATCAACAAGTTTTCGGGGGGATGAACAAAGAAGACTATCAGCAAAGAAAAAGGAAATTACTTCTGTGTCTTCGTTGTGTGTAGGAAAAGAAATAATAGGCTTAAAGTTAATTAGATCCAGTGGTTAATCAGAACTCAGTGGTAAATAGTCACTGTAAAATTAAGATTAACAAAGAGGTGATTTTTGTTGGAGCAGATAAATGGGACCTAACAGTCTCTGCGGTTTCTGAAAACTTGTTTGTTTATTTGTTTGTGAGTGTTTTCCGTAACTAAAGGCTATCTACAACTTTGGAAGAGCTGTTGAGCTAGACGTAAGATAACAAAAATCTTGAATGCCAGTTAACATTAAAATGTGCATGTATACATACGTGCATCCCACAGAGAATTCACACAGCAGGGTTTACAGTTAGAGTAAGTTTTATCCCCGTGCTAGCAAACCTCTTCTAATATTTGATACGAAACGTGATTTAGGGGAAGTTGGGCTTGTAATAGAGGCTAGAATTGTTTCAGGGAACAACTGTGGAGAGATGTCTGTCTAGTCAGCGTGGGATGCAAATCTTGCAAGTCTAAGGAAAACAAAAGAATTAAAGTGGCGCTAATCTTGAGGAAGTCTGTATGACAGGAAAGGAATTCATCCATGGACGCCGCTATGTGATATTTTTGTTCAGACTTTCAATTGGTATGCTCAGAACTGGAAGCTGTGGTTATTTATTGCTAGAAGAAAGGAGGAAATAGTGTACTCACGCAGAGGAGATAATTTTGGCCTCAGTCTATGGACATAGAAATATTCCTATCTGTAGTTATTTATGGAAGGAAGTGTTATCTGAAATTAACTGTGCCCTGTCATAGATGCAGGGATCTGAAAAATACCCTATGAAAATACAGAGATCTTTTTCCAGCTCCTTGTCATGGAACACTTTCTAAAGCATTTTCATTACATACAGTGGTACAAAGGCCACAGGCAGATAATGCGTGGTTTCGGATTTACACTAGAAAGTATTTACAATTTTTATCACAGTTGTCAGAGGATCATGTTACCAGTCCAATTACCATTTTGAGGAAAAAAAAAAAAATGCAAAATGGTACGGATTTTGTTTAAAAGTAACAAAACTGTGATGCTTAAGGTGCTACAGAAAAAGTATTAAAAAAGAAACAGAACCTTGAACATGTAGTGAGTCATCTCAGAAGAGTGTCTTAAACTGGCAGTGAACAATAATGCTGAGAAAGCTCTTCAGCTTTGTTGCATATGCAAAAAATAAAGGTCATGCCATGTGAAATGGCCACAGTCTAGCACTGGAAAATTTGGCTCTTTGGAACAAAGGTCTTTAGAATTTTTTTTTGGGGGGGTGGGGGGACGGCACAGGGGACCCCCTGTATATTATTCTTGCTTTCTGGAGATCAATAACCCAAAATATAGTACAGATAAAATAAAGAACGTACATCTCTCTCCTCCCCACAAGAATATGTAATTCTAGCTTTGGGGATGTGGTGTAACATTACTGAAAATGTAATGGCTGGGGTCCACTGGGTGTGAATTTAATCTTTTTCAGTGAGGTAAGGTTTAGATATGTAATTAGTAATACCCACTGCCATCAAACTAACAGGTTGGTGAAGTGGGATGTTAAAATAATAGAGTATTTATCAAAATGAATGCAAAATCAGACCCTGATTCAAAGTCAGCACTTCTAAATTAGAGCAAGGCAACTGAAAAAAATTGCTGATATTTTAGCTAAAAGCAAGCATGTGTCTCCAGTTAAAAGTGACATCTGACTTGCTGGAGTCTTTGTGGATCTATAGAGAGGATAAATCCTACTGGTTTTTCAGTTTTTGTCTGTGCACACCAAGAGCTGACAGCACTTAATAAAAATGACATGCTGCACAGTGTGGGAAACAATCACTGCAAAAATAGTGGTGTCACCAGTGGTAATGTTGTATCTTTGTTGATGTATGATTACAGTAATTTTAGTGCTGGGTTACAGAAATGATGTGTGTAGCTCTTGGAATAAAAGAATGGTATTCAGTCATTGTCTGCCATCTGCCATGCTAAAGATCGAATCACATGACTTGGAAACTAAACCTTGGGAATTTGTTGTGTCCCGCTGAGCCTGGCCATTAAGAGATAATTAGTCTGGTAAAAAATCTTTTGAATTCATTCTGCAGCTGTCATATGCCAGATTAGGATTTGTGTCACAGGTTCCTCATTACTTTGAGACCTTGGAATTTTTTTTTCCTGTAATTAAATTACCCTATGTTACTTCAGTAAACAGTTCTTGCATTATCACATTTAAACATGCAAACTTTCTTTAAGAAGCCTGTTACACCTTACAGTGTAAAGCCATTTACCAACCACATATGAAAGGGTTTCAAGGTTAAATTTTCTCCATTCCTGTTCATAATAGTCTCTAAGCAGACTTCCTAGTTTTAAGATTTGTCTTCCAGCTTGTCAGGTTGATGGATTTGTTATAGTAGCTGCTTCTTGGTTGGCTGTAATCAGATTGCCAATGTCTCTTAAGTCTATTGAAGCAAAAATACTGAAATCTTAAAATACAAACTTTTCTTATAGATTTGTACCAGTTACTAAGAAAAATGGCATTCTCTTCCATAATAAATTAATGGCAGGAAACATGAAACAGTTTGTCAGAGAGAGGAAAGGGAATATTCACCTTTAATGTTTAAAATATTGCTAGCTGATTAATTTGCAATGAACCTTTAAACACAGTAGTCTGAAGACTCTGAAGGGAAAGTACTGTTGAAGTAATAGCAACACAAGCCAACTTTTAAATGCAAAGAGCTTCCCAGCACTTAAATGGAACAATGACTCCGTGGCTTGGAAGTTAGTAAGCTTTGCATAGGAAGGAGTGATACTCAGTGTTTTCACCGTAGGCAGTGAAATTCAGTGTTCTTGTAGCACTTTTCTCATTTACAAAGTCAACAATCATTTTCTTCTGTTGTGCAAATATGCCATCCATGCTATGTTCTTAAATATTTATTTTGTTCATATTTATTTGGTGTTTTATTTATTGATACATGGCACAGGGTATCTCTGCAATCGTGGAAGGCTTTTTGAAGAAACTCAAATATTTCAGAAGAAAGCAAAAAGAATAGAATATAACTTGTAAACTAAATGGCAAATTAGAATTTTGGACTAGTAGGTTTGGCATTTCTTGGCTTTGCCCTTCTTATCTCTAAACTCCAACTCAACTAGTATTTAGTTAGGGACTTCCAGTCTGGATAAAATTATTGGAAAATAGGCCAGTTAGTTAAGAAAAATAAAGATGGTTGTGTTCCAGACAGACAGAATCCTCTTTAAGCACTTTCTGAAGGTGCCATTTTCTTGCATGTGGAAAACTCACAGTTTCTCTTTTAAAGAAATCAAGGTTCTGGTTCATTTAATTCTAAATACAATTGAACAAGAGAGATTCAAGCATACATAAATGTGGAGTTGGATCCTACTTAAATAGTATTTGCCTTATTCTCCCTATATTTTGCAAGAGACCCAATAATGCAGACACTTAGAATATGCTTACATGGTTGTACAGGCAGACATCTGACACCACCTAGCTTTGATCTGTATAACCTACGGACCTGGAGGTGGTCTATGTCTGGTCAGACTGCAGGCTGGTTGATGTCATATCAAGTTGCTATCAGGTGGGTAGATGTATTCTCACCCAGGCAAGTATATAATGCTTTTTGAGGTATGAAGTAGTGTTTCTATTGTGAAGAGAATCGGAATATAATGTGTGCGCTTGGTGATAGTTTTCTTACCAGGCTTCTTTGGGGGTTGTAGAGAGGCAATTTATTTTCCCGTTCTTTCACTTCTTATAGGCCCTCCTTCCCATGTGTCAGACAGTAAGAAAAAGCTTGTAAAATCCATATTTTTCCCCTCTGACATACTTGCTTTATTACCAAGTTTCAGATTTTTGTTTCTCCTTTTCCTGCAGAAATGAAGAGTGACTTTGATGAAGGGCATTTGATTGAGGAGTTGGGGTAATACTCATATTGATACTGAGACATCATGGCTGTATGACTTTTTTGGATTAGCTGTACTAATATATTTTTTATATTCTATTTCTATATTTCTAATCTATATATTATGTTTCTAGCATATACTGTGCTGTAAACAAAAGTATTCTGAATATTTGGTTACTACGTTTTCCTAGAACCTGGGGCAGTTTTCAGATGCATTCAGATCCAAATTCTTTCATGCAGTCATGTTACAACTGGGAATAGTAATCCAGCCAAGGCACATTAACTAGAATCCTTCATATAATCACTTTAGGAATAGCAGAAATAAACAGCCTGTTGAGATATAGGACTGGAAGGAACAGCATGGCTGAGAATATTCAGTCGCCTATATTGGCATTGGCAACCTCATATGTTTTATGTATGGAATAGTTCCCAAGAATGTCCGCTGTGTCCTTCTCCTACACACTGCTAGTCACAACTCCATCCCCAGGACCTGTAACAAACTGAAGATTGCTAATCCATGAAACTTTTGGGACTTTGTGTGTTACAGAGAAAGAGCGGGAGAGATGAAAAATGTTTATATCCTCAGCCTCTACACTTCCAAGTAATTTTAGATGGGCTATTTCAAAATAATTCTAGAAATTGGACAGTGTTTTGGCTTTCTTAGCAAAGAGAACACACTAGCGTACCTGACATCTGACTCAGAAAACCATCTCTGCAAACAAAATCCGTATACCACAATTGGCTTTATATGAGCATAAGAGGAAACATGGCACCATGAAGGTTCCTGGTAGGCTGAAGTATTCTGTCCAGCTCTCATTGTGGTGATTTTTTTTGCCTCAAAGGGAAAAATATTCTCTCCACTTCCCTGGAGCTGAGGGATTAATCGGGGAAATCTGTCTTCTGCAGGTACCCATGCACAAGCTCTGATACAGATTAGTGTGTAAAAACTTATGTATTAGAGCATATTTGTAATATTTATGTTAATACATACTTGTAAATTTTATAATATATAATATTTTATAGATTTTTACTTAAAGCATAAATACAGTAAAATCAGTATTGTAAGCTTGTGAAGTCTAAGAGGAAGAAGATGAACAAATGATGAAATGTGATTCACAAAGCTCTGTATTTTGTCCTTCTTTGTTTTCATACACAAACAATAACACTTCCTGCAGTTTTAGTATCAGAGTGGCTGTTGGTATAGACAATGGATTTATTATTACCTGCAGTCCTTGAAGTCTGATGCCTGCTTAAGAACACACTTCTAGTTCAAGCGCTAATCCTGCTTTACTGAAAGGGATTTGTTCTTGCTTTTGGACTGATGTACCCAATTGGGTGTGTGAGAACCTCATCATTGTCTTCTGTCACGCATTATCAAGAAGCCCATGAGAGAACGTGCAGTCCAAGATGCAAAGGTGTTTATTAAGTAATTTTTAGGATCTCAAATACTCTTTGAACTGGTAATTATTATACAGATTTGCTTGGTTTTGACACACGAATACATTTTGATTTCTTTCAGCGCACTTCATCTTTTGCACATAGTTTTTTCCTATCTTCTACTTTTCAAATATTTGACTTTAAAAAATTTATTTATTGTACTTGCATTAAACAACTTCTTTTTCCTCCCATATATATGTCACTAAATATACAAAATTTAGAACAGTATTATAGGAAGTGGGTAAATGAAGGTGTTTGATACTACTACTTATGAATTGTAGACACTTGGCAGGAATTTCCAAAGTAACAGTCATGGCTTACTCACATATTTTGGCAATAATCAATGTGAGGTGAAAGTTTCTATTCCTTGAACTTCTATTTTGGAACTTTATTTACCATCACAGTAACTCCATCTTCAATATATATGTATCTTAATGTATGAGAGATATAAAATGAATGCTAGTATTAGGAGTGTTCGCTGGTCATAATATTGTGTAACAATTTTCTTGCCAAAAACTGAATGTAAAGAAGTGCAGATTAGATGGATGAACATTTTTCTTTTTTTTTTTTAAGGAAGTTTTTCATCTTCATTTAAGACCTATGTAACAAAATGTGATTGACATTACACATATAGTAATGGAAATAAAAAAGGCTTACCAAATAGCATTTTGTTTGTTCCAATACAAATCAAAAGACATGAACAGAAAATGATCAGAAGCACTGAGATATTATGTACCCCTAAAAATGATTAGGAGTTTAGCACCTTTCTTAGGCTTATCTGAGGCTTTCAAGAAGTCTCTGTCCCAGTCCTTAGTAAGAAATAAGATTTATATGGATTTTTTGGAGGTAAACACTAGTGTAAGTTATCAAGTATGGGAGGAGGGTCTGTCTGAAAATTCAGCCTGATTGCTGTTTAAGAAAAAGAAAAGCACCTCTAGTTTTAAAGCTATTAAAATATGATTAGCCAAACAGAGTCTATAAGGCCAGATCACAACACTTAAAACCTTCAGTCTCTGATGACCTAATGTAATGAATGTAGTTTTCTAGTGCGAACAAGTAGGACAGTGATCTAATTTATAAACTCAATGTTCTGTTATATCTCTGTGTGAGGGGAAAAAAATGTTTTGAAATTGTGTTGGGACATTTGAACTGTTAGGGTGAGGGGTTTTTCATTCTTTACTCCTATACTCATTACAGAAAAAAAGGATAGCCTCACAGCTATTTGGACTTTTACTGACCTCCCTCTGATTGGAGAGGGAACAGCCAGAGCATAGTGCCATCCAGCTACACTTCTTTTTTTTGCTCTAGTTCTCCTTAATCCTCCTTAGTCTAATGCATTCCTTGTATAAGTATTGCTAAGTCAAGGTATACAGAACTACTCCACGGCTCACATATTAGTGGCAAAAAACTCTGCAGGGATTTTCATCAACTCAGAAGCCAGCAGGCTTCCAGAATGAAGAGGGACTCCAAACCTATTAATAACCAGCCCTCCAAGATTTCTACTTCATGCTGACATAGTGGAAAAGATCCTTGTGTCACATCCTAGACCTTCTTTTTTCATCTGTTGGGAGGTAGATGCAAGCCTGGTAGTGCCTAAATGCTTATCTGACATTGAAAATTTCAGTTTATCCATCTTGCTTAAATAAGGATTCTTAAGTAAGTAATAAAAGCAGCTTTCATTGAGTTAGCCCTGTCACCAGGATCTTCACTTGATGGTTGGGAGTGGAGGGTGTTGTTTGTTTATCAAAAGCCTTCCTTAAGAGAGGAAACAGAACAGTCCATGGTACTGTCCTATGGAGAATGTTGCTGTCATGTACAAACCGTTTTCTACTTAATCTTCTAGTTACAAAAGATAAATTATAATTAAAAAATGTCAACTGGTACGCTAAGGAAAAGGAGATGCATGCCTGCTCTGGCTGTTCTCAAGTGTTTGGACACAAATGCTCAATACACATTGAGGTATATTTTCTGGACAATGGAAAAGCTGTGAGAGTAGGGCTTTGGATATTTCTGCTAAATATGACTCCCCATTGTTTCACTGCTCTCAAGTTTGCAGCATGTATCTGAAATGACTTCCAAATCTTTTAGTGTGGTTTGTGTTTTGTTTTTTTCCCTTCATCTGTAGCAGATTTTATTGGTGAAATTCGCTTGAAATCATGTGTGCATTAGAGGAAAAATATGCCTGTCTTCTGGCTTGTTTTCCTGATAGTTAGAAGTGGATCTATCTTTTAAATGGAATCTTTTCCTTTCCCAAAATTTTTCCAAAATTGTAAACTCTGTGTTTCCTCCTTCTCTCCAAAGCTAGTGGGAATTGATACAGATCCTGGCAACAGGACATATTGCTGAAATTCTTATTCCTCTGAATAAAAATATTTTGTTGCTGTAGATATTGGGGAAGGACGGAGGAGGAAAGCTAGGATCCGATATTTTCACATGTAGACCCAACTGTGAATCCTTGTCAGTACACTGATACACTAAGTAAGAATTACAACACTTCCTCTTTTGTATGGTGGAAGAAAAGGTTACGTGAAGTTCAAAATTGACCTGGGATTGAACTAAAAAAGCCTTGTCACATGTGACATGAGAAATAAATATTAATACCTCTTGTGTAAATTGACTTCGTTAGGGATGAGACTGAAGTTAGAGGCTCTTTGTGACCTTATTTTTTTTTCTTAGCGTTTTATATATCCATATATAATTAATCTCAAAATGTTTTAGATGATTCATCCTCCCTCATACTGTGAGTCATTTTTAGTCTGGCTAGCATACTTGAAAAATTTTATTTTTAGCTAAGGGCTAGATATTGTGTGTATGACACCTGAATGTTTGTGAGAGGACCTTATCTGTAAACTGTCCTCAGTTGGCAGGGAACAAATTATAGTTTTGTCTTATTCTATAAAAGTTCTCTTTTAATTGTCATTTGCTATAATAGAAAGTGCAGGTTTTCTGTGAAATGGAATATTAATAAGGAAACTTCTATTCTAATAGTGTATTACCAGGTTTCAGTGAGAAAAGTAACCTTTATCATTGGCATTCTTTACCATATGAGCATGTCTATTGACTATATCTTGAGTTTGTCTATTTTGTAAAATACATAAATAAAATTGTTTTCTGAATTTGTATCCTCAAAACAACAGCAAATCTTTTTTTTTAATAGTCTAGTTTAAAGAGATTGTTCACTTTTAATATTCTACTAGACTAGATTCTTCAATGCTTAAATCTGTCTGACAGTTCTTAGAATTTGATATATTAGGTTATGGTTAAAATCTCCGAACTCATGAACACATTTCCAACTATTTTAAATATTAAATTCTCAGGGCAATATCCGAGTTCTGAGAAAGGGATTTTCCAAAATACCTGCATGTTTTCACTAGTACATAGGTGTGCTTGAAGTATGTAGTACTTGACAAGCTATTCATTTGTAAAACTGTGATTATAAAATTGCTGGTTGCAAATTACTTGTTCTGCATCACTACTTTAGCAGAAACTTGATGTCTGCCCTCCTCTAATTCACTGTGACTCTTCTCCATCACCTCTCTGATGGGATTTGATTTACATTTGTTTTGCTTGTTTTGCTTCTACTATTGTGTTGTATTAAGATAGCCTTGGAAATCCCTCAAGTGATTTCAGTCTCAATATGGCATGCTTTTTTTGCCCATACCCCCCTCCCCCATCAGTAATGTTAGCATGTGCTGGGGAAAGTATGTAAATGAATGCATCTTTGGGCAAGGTGTTAATTGTACAAAGTTGAACATACAAGTTGAGGGATAAACTTACCTGCTTACATGCTTGCTTTCTTTGCTATCTTTCTAACTTAAAAGGATTGAGAGCGTCCACAGCTTTTAGTATTTTTTGCATATTTGGTGTAAATGCGTTTACTTAAGGAATGTTCTTTGTTTGGATCCAGTTTCTACTGAAAGACAGGTGTAACATTTCAATAATTCTGAAATTGCATCAATGTAACCATAAATGCTGACTGACTATATTATCACAGAGTGTTGTGACCTTATTCAGAGTGATAGTATGGGCTTTTTATAAGTAATAGCAAAATGACTTGACTGTGAATTTTCACTTGCTTTTTCTCCTCCCTCTCTTGCAATCTTTCCTCCAGTGTGGAATGGATTTTAGTAAAAAATGGACATTGTAACCTAGTGATATCAATAGGGTTTTGTGTTTGGTTTGGGGGTTTTTGTTGTTGTTGTTATAACAAAGTATTGAGTAATTATAAAATCTTTTAATGGCAAATCTGTCAGAAAACCACTATGAATTTTTGGCTGTGGATGTAATAAAAGTTATTTAAAACACTGTATTGAAAGAATAAGTAATCTTGCAACATGATGAAAAATATTTTTTGGTTTTTAATTGATGAAATCCAGAAGCTTCAAAACACTCAAATTAGATAAATATAATCTCACTATGCAGAAAGGAGATTCTGTCACATGAAGACTATTTTTTTAAGAGTTCTATCAAAGGAAGACTATTTTTTTAGGAATTCTGTCAAATGAAGTATATTTTTTTAATTGAACTCAATTCAGTGGGTTAAAGTTTTACTTTCCTTTGGCTGAATTTGTCACAATTTTAATGTTAGTAAAGAATGAGTAATTGTATTTCCCAGGAATTGTGAAGTGGAAATTGGAGGGGCCATCATGAAGTAAATGAAATGCACTTTTGCAGTATTTCTTTAAAAGAATGTCACCTGACAGTTTTAGAAAAAGCTGATGCAGCATCTGCCACTTCATACTGGCAGACAGTAAATCCACGTGGAGGATTTCTGCATTCATTTGCCTTGGATATAAGGAGTTTACAATGACACACAATAAGCATGGCTTTTACTTCAGTCTTCTTGACTGAAGTAGACTGAAGTAAACCCCTTTATTTTAAAAGCAAAAATGTGTGTGAAATTTGCCAATTTTGACTGAAAAATTCAATATTTACTCTGAAATCTCTGAGTTGGCAAATGACTGGAATAACTTCTGAAGTGCATGGCCAAGAGGGTGGCACAGTTAGAGACTGAGGGTAGATACATTTGTACATAGCCTATGAGGCATTAAAATTAATATGATTTACTTTTCTAACTTTAAAAACTTTAAAAACTTTAAAAACTTTTTACTTTTCTAACTTTAAAAAGCCATAAAATACCTCATCTCTTTATAAAAATATTTTAAACTTTTGCTCTTCCCATCTCTAATATAAGCTTGGAGGGAGATTAAACATGTATGTGTTTTAAATAGTGTTATTTTTATAACATTCTTAAATTTTGCTGCTTTTCTGTTCTTGCTGAATCTCACTGCTTTTCACTTCCCTGCATATACTTCTCACAGTAGTAACTTGATGATGCACAGGTCAATACTTGAACATTTCTGGGGTCTGTGTGTAAACTTAAATTCGGGTTGACAGTACTTAATTAAACATGAAGCATATTAAGAGAAACTGTGTGTAGGGAGAGATTGCACTTCTGCTGTGAATTTTTAAAATGGTTTTGGTGGTTGTTTTTTTTTTTAAACCTACTGTTTTTGGAGTTATCCTAAGTATTACAAATAAGTCAACCAAATCAGAGAAAAGAATCTTCCCAGGAGGACTAAGAACTTTCACTGAACTTGGTTTCACTGAACTTGTACTGCAGGCACTTCATACTGTACCTTTTAGAGCATCCTCCAGACAGACTTTCAAGAATATCTGTATTGATAGATACTGAGTTAAGAAAAATCAGCGCAAGTCCAGAGAATCTGATCATTGCTCACTTGCAGGCTCTGAGCTGTCGTGTTTTGTTTGATCTGGGTCTTAAATGCAGGAATAATTAAAGGAATCATAAAAATCAGTTTTAGACTTTAATACAGCTCTGCAGAAAGCTGTGTTCAATCTTTGCATGTAAACAGGTTTCAGGATGACTGAGTTCCTCCACATTTATTAATAGTTCTTACTCCTTTAAAGGCACCATTATGTAACTGCCATGTATTGAATGTAAATATTTGTATAATAATTTCAAAGAATTTTTTTCAGACTAGTAAGCAAAGCGTTTTATAACAAAAAATATTGCTACAGTCCCCTTTCCACAAAAGAAAAGCCTGTCGGGGAAACATCTATGGAATACTTAGCAGATGCAGTGTGAACCAGGGATTCCTGGAGCTGCAGTTAACTTTTCCATATGGTATTCTAAGCAGCAGTTTCAACATGGTGTTCATAGAAAAACAGATGGTTTCTAGAAGCTAATTAAGAATAGTAAAGTAATAGCTGATAATTTTAAATTCCCTTCTTGGGGATCTGCATCTCCCCTAGAAATATTTCTGGGGAGGCTAAGAAAAAGGGAAAAAAAAAGCCACTGATCTAGTATATGCTCTGTTAGAAAACCTTTTCACATTATGCCCTTATTTTGGGAATAAATGAGACATGTTGACTATTATCCCTCAGACTTTCCACTTGCAACTGAATTAAAAAAGGCTATTGTTAATGTTGAACAGACGGTTTGTATCAATACAAATCATAACTCTAGGCATTTTCTTTAAGGCAGCTTCTAAGAGAGCTTCTTGTTTGGGGAAGGCTTTGCAAGTCAGACAGGTTTCTGCCAGCCTGTTTTAATGCACTGTATGGAGTGCACTGTACTGCCAGTCCATTAATGTACCAGTAGAGAAAATGTCAGGGTAGGTGAAATCAACTATGATTGGATATGCTGAATGCAGATAAGAATTAAGACTCTTGCAGTGAATCTGCCAAAAGTAGCTGGGCTCGGGTTCTAATTTTGAACACTAAATCAGTTGATCACTGACAGGGCCCCACGGAGGTCTGCTTGGCACACACAGTGAAACTCTACCCAGAGCTAGTAAAAACAACATATGTTCCCAGAAGCTGCTTAGGAAGCTCTTTAAGCACTGGGGAATATCTGCAAAAGCCTTAGACCTTGAGAGTAGGAATAAGGACACCAATAACCTGATAATGAAGGGGTAGTCTCCAGAACTATACTCCTGCTTTAGCAATAGTGACTAAATGGATTAAGGCTAATACTGCTGTAAACAAGTGTAGGAGAGTTGAAATTCTAACCAGGACTCCAGTATAGATGGAAATTCTCTCAATGGGAGGAGTTGCAAGAGCAGGAGGTGTAAAGTGAATCTGTTAGTATAACTGATATGTGAGGTTCAATTATGATATCCTGACACATTTTTGTTTAAGTGCCTGCTTTACCCTTTTATGGTCCATATAATCTCAAGACTGTGGTGATGTTTCAGCATTTGAAGAGAATGTCAGAAATCATGCCTGAGGAAGCATTTTCTGCTCTTGGAGAGTATAAGATCCCTGTGGTCTAAGGAGGAAGAGAATGACAAAAATTCAGGTGTTTCTGTTTCTAACACAAGGTACCTACAAAATATTACTCAAATGAGAAATATATTTTTTTTTTAATCTGCTTGTTCAGGATCAGACAACTAACTGTATATTAAGCCATACATGTTATGGAAGTTAGCAGGAAGAAAAAAGATGAATCATGCTATGTGCTTCTTAAATTAGGATGCCTCTCCAGATATTGTATACTTTTTGGAGATGGAACAAATAAAATCTTGACCTGCCTGCAGAAAACTGGAGGAATGGGTTTGGTGCCATGTTGTTGTATGTGTAATCAGAAGTGTGTGACGATGACAACCTGCTGCAGTGTTTGCTTCAAAGCCTATGTAATTCTGAGCAGATCCAGTATCTGCGCCTGATGTGCTACTAAATAGCACTCTCTGGTTCTACTGCTAGTTGCAAGGTATGTTTGTGATATTAAGAAACTGCCCATACTCCTTTTATTCTATTGTATTGCAAGCAGACTCTAGTGTACAATGTGCGTTTCTGTGCAGTTGCGTACCCAGATGCAGGCTGTGGAGCTGTCTGTGCTACAAACCTCCCTTCTGCATGGAGCAGGGGTGAGTTTGTAGTTCCAGAAGGATCACTTGACAGTGAATAGGTGCAATTGCAGCATGGCTTTAAGTTGGCCCTGGTACAAACAGCAGTGAATTGGCAGCAGCCCAGGCCTCAGCTGCTGGTGTTGGTACCCAGGATGCCAGACTGCCTTTTGCAAAGTTTTATGCTGGAGCGTTGCTACTGTTAGTATTGAATATGGCTAGATTAAAGCTACCCTGGATTTGTCTGCATGAGGTGGAGTCCATATTAGCAGAGTCAAGGATCAAACTTGCATGCAGATGCAGATACTATCATCTCCAACCTCAACACTATTTTTATCTTATTACAGAATAAATTAAAAACCTATTGTAAATACACTTTTCAGCTCTTTATGCTGTGATCTTATGTCTGCTTAGTTTTGGTGAGGACATTGCTTTGTTTTTTAGGAAAAGGAGGAGGAGGGAATTTGGAAGTTTTTTCTGTTTTGCAAATTAATCCTGATAATGGTAATGAATAAAAGCTGTAATCCAAGGATTCCTGAATTATTTGCAGAGGTATTTTCATCAGCTGCAACAATAGGTACATTTTGAGACAGATTGAACATCTTGATACCATTCTCTTTAAACTGGAATATGGTGCATAGAGCAAAGGCATCAGCGCTGCAGTTTAGGTTCAGCCAGGCTGAGCTGGACCTTGATTAATTCCACTTGTTGGGAGCTGTGATGGGACCATCATGAGAGATGCCAGAGAGGTGTTGCAGCTACTGTAGCTTCCAGTTCTGTGCAGAATAACGTGGCGATTCACCTGTTGGGGCTGCATTTGCTATTCTTAGCTGCCCCAGACTAGTTTAGGATCAGGAACACAGGGAGCATCCTCTGTATTGTTGGAGGTGATCTCCATGTTGCTAGCTGTGTATGTATTACAGCTGGGAACCCTCATCTGTTCCCAGTTTTGTTGTAAACTGTAACATAGTTTACACTTTTATCTATATTTGCAGTTTAAGTAATGTTTTTAAAAAATCCTCTTTCATCGAAGTTGAAAACGGGCATGATAGCTATATACAAGTGCTAAAAAACCCTAATTAAATGGAATCCCTGCCCCGCCCCCCCAAACGGTGAAGCAGTGTTATTTATATTACACAGCAGCACTAGCAGGAACAACACTATCTTATAACTGCTCTTCCTGATATGTGATTAATGAGAAAAAAATGATGATGTCTCCATATATAACTCTTGCTTCCAGTTCCATAGCCTGGTCTTAGTTTTAGCTTGAAGCAGACTGGGTTTTGCTTGTTGTTTGTGTGTTTTTTGTTTAACCAGAAATAGGCGATTAGTGATTTCCAGACTGGCTAGCTTTGTACACAGTATGACTAGGAATGTGAAGGGATTCTACTGCTGCATTTACTGGTTTTCTGTATGTGAAAAAAATGTGATCAATGCAGTGAAAATAATGAGATCTTGATACATGATGTCTTAAGCATCATGAAGACAAAGTATGATGAAATGCTTGATGAACTGGTGATTTAAAAAAAAAACAAGGCACCAACAACTTGAAATTAACAGATGTATCCCAATTCACATTTCTCATTGTATTTAAATAGCTTTCAGTAATGTATTAATGCTTCTAAGTAGATTTTATATAAAGGAAAAAGGGTTATTTGAAAAAACAGCCCTCAGATAAAACAATGTATTTAGTGAACTCTGACTTTATTATGGGAAAACCACAAGACTTGGGAGACTGTCAGTTTAGCAGCAGTTATCTTGAGTAAAATTTTGGAGAAATAGACTAAGCTAAACCACTGAAAAGATTTGGTCAGCCAAAATCTCAAGATTATACAAATCTAAATTTTGCATTGGGCCTTCCATTATGTAAATTAGGTTTATGCAATTCTAAAGTTACATTTATGTAATTCTAAAGTCAGAAGAGGTTTGTATTACAGGAATAAATGTTTTTTATTTGCTTTTCAATGAGTGGTAGGAGTTTTGGAAGAAAGTACTGATTCACGTATTGCCAAATATAAGTGGAAGAAAGTGAAAAATTCTTTTAAAGTGCCAGCATTGTTTTCTGAGGGTAGCAGAGCCTTCAATGACTGGCCTTCAGTGTTGAGTTTCGCTGTGGTTGATGTTATGATTTGAAGATTGTGTTTGCTCCATTTTACACTTCATAGTTCAGTATCTTATAGGAGGAGGCCTGGAATGTATTTTCAAAGTTTCTTAAAAAAAAAATTAAAAAATTAGGTGGTTTGGAAATGGATCTTCAATCTGTAACAATCTGTGATGTATTGTTCCTGCTCTCTGAAAAATTTATTTCCGGATACCAGTAATGAATTCTGAAATAATTAATTCAAAACAGAATGATCTTTCTCATGCACTTCAAAAGTACCTATCATATACTTTATACAGAGGTCCACAAAACAAGATAATGTTACCAGATGCTTCCAGTGTTCAGCAGCGTCTCTGATGTTCTGGCACACCAGAAACGGTCATCCAGACCACTTTAGGGTTTTTTAATATTTAGTAGTTTATTGCTGAATTATGACCCCATATGCATCTTTTTCACCTTCCAATTTACTCACACTTTACCTAAAAAAACCCCACAGCGTCAGCCTTTAATTCAACAAAAGTACTGAGTCTCCTAAATCCTCTGCCTAACTCACCAAAGTCAAGTTCCAAGCTGCTAATAGCAGTATAGCAATAAAAGTGTAATACAGTGTGATTTTAAAATAGGATATCTAAAACACTTCACCCAAGCCTTACAGCAGATGCCACAAAAGTCAAGTGACTGAGAAATGGGGCTTAGCACTTTTTTTCTGTACTGTTATGTGGTCTGGAGAGTTTTGGGGGGCAGGGTTCATTTTGTTCTGTGCTTCTGGGGGGGTTGTCCATTTTGCTTTTTTTTCTGCAACTTGTGGATGTTTGCTTGAAGGAAGAACTGACATTTTCAGACATGAAGGAAGAAATGTGTGTGAGATTTTGTTGGGTTTTGTTTTTAAGGAGAAACTGATAGAGACACCTTTTTTCTGGCAGGACTTCTGGTATAACAGTATTGATACATCTGCTTTTTTGTCAGTGCCTAAAAATATTACTTTTCTGTTGTCTTCATAATCCATTTGTTGTCTGAACATGAAATCAAAGATGTTTCTACATCTTCAGATGTGTTTTACATCTGTTTATCTGCTTAGTAAAGCAATTCAGAAGCAGCAGCAACAGGCTTAGAAATAACGTTGGTCAAAGTTGGGAGCTAATGGAATTGAATTGAATCTCTGAAAGCCAGTTAGAGGAAACAGAAACTGTACTTTGTATTACTTTAATTTTCCTCACATTTCTAAGCATCTAATCTTTTGATTAATCAGTTATATCCCCATTGTTTTTACTTGATGCCCCTAGCCCAGCATAACTGTTCCAGATGTTGCATACAAGTTCAACAGACCTCAATAGCTCATGACAGGCAAAGCAGAGTAAGCATGGAAGCTAATTTGCTGAGCCCCAAATACCTTCACAGTATATATGGCAGTATTTTTACACTGAATTTCTGTTATTTCATCTGTGAAATGTCATTGTTTGAAATAGTGAATAGAGAGCATACATAAGCTTAATTTTGTTTCTGTATTTCCAGTTTGCAATTAAGTGAGGAGGATACTTCAAGAATAAAATGCCTTTGAAAGGTCTGCATGCTGTTTGAATGTATGGCAAGCAATTAGCATTGCAAAACCTGTAAGCTAATATTATAAAAATAGAACTGCAAGGTTAGTTGGAAGTGCAGTTGTACTGAAACAGATAGAATGCTGATTAAATGAAGTAACTTAAGGCTTAAAACTGTTAACTGACCACAACTGAAAATACATGAAAAGCATCCTTTTAGTCTGTAAGGAGCTCAATGGAGTTTAGCAAGACTTCTTGTTATGTGAAGTGGTATATATGAAGGGGACAGAACTGAGAGAGAGACCTGAATTTATAGGTCTATAAATTCTAAACTTACAGGTCTATAAATCTAAACTTTCCCCCCTCCTATTACAGTGCTGTGAAAAGCAGCTTTGAATAAGTACAAGATTGAAACCCTGACACATGAACTCAGAAAACAATAGATTTTTATATCTCTATATAACAACATTAAATTGCAGTGAGTCATGCATGTCAACTGATATTTTGAATCTTAGAGTTACTTAATTTGATTTTTTTTTTTAATAGAATTTGAACAGAAACCTGACTTTAGCAGCTACTACATAAACAATTCAAGCTGTAGGAGAACCATAGAATCACAGAATGGTTTGGATTGGAAGGGGACTTTAAAGGTCATCTAGTCCAACCCTCCTGCAATGAGCAGGGACATCTTCAACTAGATCAGGTTGCTCAGAGCCCTGTCCAACCTGACCTTGAATTGTTTCCAGGGATAGGGCATCTACAACCTCTCTGGGCAACCTGTTCCAGTGTAAAACTAAAACTTCAATTTAAATATTAAAGATTCATGAAAATTTATTTGTACCCTTCATCAAAGGACCTTTCCAGATTTCTGCCTTGTCTTTTATTCTTTCTGCACTGGCCACAAACACTGAGTTTGAATTTCTTCTTTATCTATGGAAAAATAGTTCTGATTTAAGGAACTGCTGCTTCTGTAACCCCTCCAGGAAATAGTGTCTGCCCATGAACAGTGGAAACCTTGGATTGCGGTAGATTATCGCTGAGTACCACAGCAACTCTTCTGATCTAAAGAATCAGAGAAATGAAGGTACACTGAATATTTGGCCATATGATTTCATTATTTTAAGTTCTCTGTAGAATGTGAATGCCATGTTTTTCAAGTAGGTTGATTAGCTAAGGGCGCTGCTTTCCATAATAATGCAAAAGGAGTAATTTTATGGAAAAAAATGGTATAACATATTTTAACTGCATTTGTGTTGTGGAACAGGGTGTCATTAAATCCACAAGATTTTACTGAATTGGATAAGCCAGCTATCTGTCCTTATATGTACACTTTTTCTTTTAATGTTCTTTCATAATACAAGTAGCTTTTATTTTTAGACTAGCCACTCAGTGGTAACATGGAAGGTTAGCTGTGTGAAGTCAGGTGCTATTTTTGGTTCTGTATTAGGCTTCCCAGTTAATGCCACTGAAGGAAAGAATCTGTTATGCTGACTTTTGAGCTGCTGCGATTAATGCATCTATGGGCAAAGATATAATCCTTGTCTTGTAACTGAAAATACTGTTGGTTTTTTTTTCTCTTCAGACAAACTGGATTATGGTCATATCACGAGCTGCATTTGTAAATTATCTGTTTCCAGTTTCCACTTATTCCATGTTTAGTAATGCTGTTGTTTCTTTGTGTAACTCTTGAAATTGAGAAGCATGATGTTAAATTTCACTGTTTAATATACTGAAGTGATTGACTCTTGTTGAAGTAGTGAATAATACTGCGGGAAAGATTGTTCTGGGGTGTTTTGTGTTACAGAGATAGACAGGTGAGTTGTACAGTGTGATTCAAAATGATTCAAAATTCCCAGAATTTTAGTCCTTTTCAACTGTAATTATCCGATATCTAAATAGCTGCACATAATCAGAGCAATACTTGAAGTATGATTTTGCAGGAAGAGATCAGTTTTGCCCTTTGGAAAAACTGGTGAATGGACCTTGCCAGAAAGTCCTACAGTACTGGAAAGATTTAAGAAATAGATATGTGTAGGAACTCACTTGAACTTGTGCATATTTCTACAGCTTATTTTTTGTCATTTCCATTGCAGTGAGGATGATCTATTTGAATTGCTCCCAAATGTGATCTTCCATTTCCATGTGTGTTCATTTTCTGAATTAAACTTCAAGATGTTAAAAAATATATGCAAAAATCTGTTTAAAATTGAAATAAAACTAAAACGTGATACGTGCTCTATTCTGTCATCTGTTCACAATAGCTGTATGGCTGTATGAGTTGTAGTGACCTGACTAGTCTGTTTATGCAGTTCTTCTGCATTGTCATACTGTATTAAGCATTTCCTGCCAGACTTTTTCTGTTTACAAGGCAGCAGGCAAAGATTTAACATTTCTGTTTTCTTTCTTACTCTTTAGATTCCCTGTGGGACAAAAGGGCTTGTCTCCTCCTTTTTCACTGCTGTTCCTCATCACGGAGTATCAGTGAAAGGAGGTTCATTTTCTAATGATGACTGTAATAATGTGACACAGCCATTGATTAAATAGTCATTTAGGAAGCTGGCCTAGAAGGATTATTCTCATTTTGGTCTTTGTTTCAATAATTTTTTTTTTCCCCCTAAATAGGCTAACAAGCTGCCTTTATCCAAGACAGGCAAATTCAACATTTACAAATTTTTAAAAACAAAAAACTTGGTTTTTCTCTCACTGTTTACTGACTTTAATAAACTTGAAGGAAAAGACAAAAGGGTGCCAGATGCCAAACCTCAAATGGTAAATCAGACAATGTCTTGTGGAAGCTCTGACCTAGAAATCAGATTTGTTACATAGTTTTATTGTAGTGTCCAGCACAGCTAGGGAGGCCCATAGACCTTTCACAAGCTGTGGTTGTGCATAGCTTCATGAACGTGAATAACTCCACTGACTGCAGTGGAACTGCTCCCAAGCCTAAAGCTAACGAACTGCGTGGGTTAAAAAAGGACTTCGTAGGGTGAGACCAAAAAACAGGTGAACTACTTGAATTAGCTATTGAGAAAAAGGACCATCAACATGTTTTCACAAACAGATTAACTGAGACTGTTGGAAAGGTCTTAGAGCCTCTGAGTAAATTGCAAACAAACAAACAAACAAACCTCACTTTTAAAAAGTTTCTTTTTTGGTCAAGAAATATGGGAAATTAATATAAAGGAAAATCACATTCTTTAAAATCTGAAGTAAATTTGCTGGTCAAGATGTGCAGTCTTCTAATAAAATCAGGTAATGAATTTTTAAATTTTGTAACACAGTCGATACTTCTGCATTCTTTTGCATGATCTGATCTCTGTTACTGTATTTCATGTTTTAGTTGCAGTCAAAATAATTGTGCATCTGAGCCTCAGAAATTAAGAGGTATTTGATCTAATTCCCATTATTTTTAGAGCACAAAGGAGATTATTTTTTTTTTTCCCTGGTCTGCTAATGACCTTATGGAAGTTGACTGTTGGGGAAATTACTATGATGCATTGCATAATCCTCAGAGCTACAGTCAGTAGAAGAGGTGTCTAGAGTCTATCAAGCTCATGGTTATATATCCTCAAGCTTTAAGACTCCCCAGTCTACCCTATAGCTGTTTTGGGCAGACGTGCCCAGTCTTAGTAGTGTTTGAGCTTTTTCAAGCATTGCTTCAGGTGTTAGTAGCTTGCTTACCCTTCTTTTGGTGTTCAGTAATTTTGTTTAATTTGGGAACTCCCAGAACGATTCTGTAGTAGAGCTGTCACAGAGAATGTAATCTGGTGAGGAACAGAAGTTCTTGCAAGTGTCAAGTGCTTCTTCTCTATACCAGCAGGGATCTTATCACTTGACCTGATTTTCTAGGTTTACTATGTATCTGATATTGCAGTGTTTTTTGTTGCTGTTCTTATCTACAATGTGGGCTTCCATATTTGCCTGGCTCTTGACTAGTTTCTTTTTTGCCTGCTTCCAAATCACTTAGCATAGTTGCCTTCGACACTTTGTCATTTCTACTGAACGAATAGGTTGTTAATTAAAAAATAATACTGGCAATTACAGTATTTTTTTTAAAGGGCATGTCAGGGGCTCATTGGTTTGACTTTTCTCTGTATTTCTACTTCCTGGGTATATTCTAGCTACCCATCTGGCTATGCTCTCACTGTTTACTGAAGACATGTCAGGAAATGTGACTCAGTATAACCAGGCAAGTAGCTGCCTTAAGCTACTGCTGAACCTCTTTTGTGCCGGTCTTGGCTTCAGTCATGAAGGGTATTTATGGCTTAGTAAGTAGTTAAGAATATTGGTTAAACACGTACACACCCTTTCCCTTGGTCAAGTTTTTCTGTGAAAGTGCAGAGACCAAGGGGAAGTTCCAAGGTAAGAAAATCTGTGTTAAAAACCACAGTACTCGGTAGGAAAGGGTGGGAATGCCCTTTTTACCTTCCTTTTTGAGTTCCTGAGGCTGCCCAGGGGAAGCTCTTCCTTTTGAAAGTTAAGCCTGCCGCTGTTGGTGATGGAACTGAAAAACAGACAACTGACCTGTTTCTGCAAGAGTGCTTTCCTTATGTTTTTCACTTTAGGACATGGATAAACCCTTGAACTGTAAGACTGACAGCTTCAAAAACACTGCAAGAATTTTAATGAGACTGTTTGTATGGCAGTGAAGAGGAAGTGGCAGCGCTAACTTTACTTGAAAAGGGGGAAAAAAGTGGAGATTACAAATATGACCTGACTGGCAAAATAGGCAAATATTTGACTTTTGCTTATTCAGAAATAAAGGTTGATGCAAGGGGCAAAGGGCAAAACTGTCAGGACAGCATAGCTGTAATCTATCCCAGTCAAAGAAGAGTAGCATTTCCCAGCAGAAATGTGGAGACCCCTCACATTGAAGGCAGTAGCAGGGAGGCTGTATCTGGATTTGTCACGCTGGCATTTAACAAATTATTCGCGTTTTTTTCAGCAATTCATGGAAAAGAACTCACTGCATTTCTTTAAGAATTTCAGCCTCAAATGCCTGTCACTACTGCTGAGCTGAAAACACATACACAAATCCAGCTGTTACTGTGCATGCCAGTTTTCCTAGTTTTCCTTTTACCATGTATGTTATGTGCTTCCTTTTTAAAATATTTACACCATATCCTGTTTTCTTGAAGTCAGTAGATATAAATATTTCTTCTATTGTTAAATACAAATAAACTTGCATATCTTTTCCCGTTTTGATGTTTTAGTTCCATTTTCAGCTGACGTAGGGAATTTCTCATCCAGAGAAGCTTTCCCCAGACACAGGGTGTGGCTCTTCAGACTTAAACTGTACAGTCCTGGTGCTGCTTACTTAAATTGAATCAGCCATACTAAATTAAGCCAAACTATTTGTCTTTACAGCTCTTCCTTCTACATTTAGAATGAAGCATATTTGTAGAGCTGGAATAAATACAATTTATCCAGGGAGCTCCTGGCTGGAGGGTGTTGATATATGGTTATAGAACTCTCTTTAGTGCTAAAGATTTCAGAGGAATTGAATTCTTTAGTAATTTTTCAAGTGTTCATAAAACCTCCACAGTGTCAGTGTCTCAAATTTTTTTTTAGTATTTTTTTTTTTCCTCTGGAGGTTGGAGGAAAAAAATCTTGTGGATAAAGGGTTGTGTATATAATTAATTTTTTTTTATTTGTAAATTCATCATAAAGGACAATTATTAAATACCTGTTGAATTTTGTCTATAAAAGATCGATCATTATTCATGTTTCTTCTGGTTGGAATGTATCTTCTGCTTGTTAGATTCAGAGGTGGGAGTAGGGGTTGGTGTAAATTACATTTCTAGGCCTGTGTGATGGTAATGGGAAAGGGATTTCTGTATGGATCACAATTTGTATATACTAGAAAGTCCAGTAGTTTGAGCTGACTGAAGAAGTATTTCTTTGGAAAGAGCAAACTTCCTTGGTTATAAATATTTGTCAGAAATATAAACCTATTTTAAAAGGTAAATATGGGTGTGTGTGACATTCAAACCCTGCACTAGTAGACAGCAGGGGATCAGGGAACTGATTTTTCAAATAGATGTGTTTCTCTCCCTTCCCTTTCAACACCCCATTCTCATATTTTGACTCGCATTTTTGCCCATTCCTGTGAGTTTGTGCTTCATTTTTTCTGCTTGTAAACCACATTTTTGTGCTTTCAGCTGTGTGATTTTGAAGTGCTTTTACCATTAATGGTCTTGCAAACTACTGTTAGTCATGCCACTTCTGTAACATAATGCATATTTAGTAATATATACCTCTGTTAGAAAGGTCTTTGTGTTTTTCAAAAAACTTCATCCATTCAGTGTCCCAAGATTTCCTCGGGGAGAGGAGTTTTATGAGAGAAGGCTGCTTTTTTTGTAACAAGCAATTCAAGTTTTGGATCATTGAGCCTCTTGCATACTTGTTTGGGTTTCTTGCAATTGAAGCCAATTACAATTTAAATCCTGGTGCTGCCGCTTGAATTATGTTGTCCTGTGATCTTTAGTCTAATGGTGAGCACAGCCTTTTTGAGCCCATCAGGAAGCAGTGATGCCCAGCGTAATTTGCACATCATCTCAGAAAGCTATGGTGAGAATGCAAGTGAATGGATTCTGTTGAAACAGACGCACAATAATGCTGTGGGTGACCCTACTAAAAAAGAAAATGCAATGTTGACTTCCAGTTATATTTATTCTGAGACTTCTCACACAACATTTTTGCTTTTCCCTGTTCCCTTGTATTTCTGCTTGTAATTCTAAGCCATGAGAAGTATTTTTAAAGGACTGAGTACAAGTCCAATCCAGTCCTATCCAAATATGCACTTATCTGCTGTGTATAGTGACATATTTTGAACAAAAGCAGTGCAGCAAGACAACCTGATAGCAGTTTGAGCTGTCAGAGGAGCACCAATAAGTCACTTTTTGTTCTAAATAAAGGGAAGGCAGTGGCATTACCAGCAGAACATAGGCAATGTTTGGCTAGGAAAGGGTGTTGTATTTAAAAATAAATTGGGTTTAACACATTTTAAACATGTTAATTGAAGCATCCAGAGTTAAAAGATAACATTTTTCTAAAGTGTTCCTAAAGCAGTTTTTCAAAATATATTTCACTTTTCTATGTGGGGGGAAAAAAACCCCAAGAATTCAAGGAAGCATGAAACTCCTTTGGTGTAAGCCTTTGTAGTGTTGGCTATAATGATAAACCCTAAAAACTTCCTTGTGCAGCTCTGTATATGCCTTCCATAAAAAAAATCAGGTTTAAAATGGAAATTTTTTTCGTGTGGAAAAATCATGTTCATCTTGCTCTTTTAAAAGAGTGTTATCTGTGTAATTAAAGCCACAGACAGGAGAGAGATGTTCTGATTGAGCTTTACTGCAAGGCCACCAATGGAAAGCATACATTCTAAGTACTTGTGTAGAGTTTTTGTGGATGTAAACTAGGGAGTGGCCAGATCTGAATCTCAAACATGACCTAATGACTGTGATTTTAAAAAAGCTCTCAACACTATTGAAAATCAGATCTCATTTTGGTGCTTAACCTCTTCAAGGTGTCTAAAGCTTTTCACATTTTCAACTTCATGCATAGAAGCTCACAGATCAGGAGTAGCAAGAGAGTTGTTACTTGAATTAATGACTACATGTTTGACTATTTTTGCTATGGTACACTTATATGCAGCTTTGCTAATACCATCTTCCTTTGAAAGGCTTTTTAGGAAATATTTTGAAGGACAGAACAGTTCTTTTAGCACCAAGTGCAGCAAAACAAAGAATGGGTAAAACAGAGTATAGACACTTAGTGGAAAGAGAAAGAGCATTTGTTGTACACTAGTTTGACAAACCAAATTTTGATTCCTAACTTACTGGAATGACTGCCATGCTGTTCATATGCACAAATTCTACTGCTAATGAAACTCTAAAAAAAAAAAAAATGTTCAAAATTTTTTTGTTTTTAAATTTCTAAACTGATTGAATCCTGCTCAAAGCTATAAAAAATTGCTGTATGATCTAAGTATAGATATTCTTTGGACCGGAATTGTGTGCTTTGCAAGTTAGACCACAGTGGACCTGCAGCATTCAAAATCCCATGCAAACAATTTATTAACTTCAGCTTTCCCTTAATAGTTTTTTGCACACTAAGTGAGCAAAAAACTGTTGTTATTAATTGCAGCATATACATTAATATTAATTCTGTAGGAAATTAAGAATGTTTATTTTAGCATCTGTTTGCACCTTGGGAGCTGCTCCTTTGACTTTATTATGATAAAGGCCTAGAAAAATAACCATTAGATTGTACTTTCAGGAAAACAGAAGATTTCCATGAACTTGGTTTTAAAAATACTTCCCTCACCTCATAATCACAGAATCACAGAATCGTATAGGTTGGAAAAGACCTTTAAGATCATTGTGTCCAATCGTAATGTGTGATTGTTTGGGATTGGTAAGTTCTAGCAGATCTTTATTTCTTGTTGAATACACTTTTTCAATATTTTTTTTCTTGTATATTTCATGTGTAGCCAGTCCTGACTATTTGTAGGGAGAAGGACGACTTCCAGTATTCACTGCTGGAATATAGTGAGCATCTATGTAAAACTTTCTCATACTTGCATTTATCTGGCTTCCAGTTATAAGTGTAGTTTAGTATCTTTTACAGTAAGCTAAGGTCTCTCTTGGTCTGTGACTGACAGGTGGAAGTCACACAGGTCAGGTACGCATTGTGTGAGCAGACTGAGAGGCTGGCATTAGCCTGAGCTCCAGGATGGAGGTGCTGCTGCTCCACCTCCAGCAGTTTGTCTGATCACTGGTACTCTATGATTACTCCTGTGTATTCTTGCCTGGGGAAACGCTATATACATGAACATGTGGGAAAGCACCTATGGAAATTAATACCTTTCTTAAAGTTCTTTATTCCCCTCCCCAATAGGCATTTACAAAAGATTTTAAGGTGCATTTCTAAGGGTACTCCTGTCATCTTTTATGCACAGATCTGACCCTTCCTTTTGTAGAATTGCTCTGCAGACAACAAAAGGATGATGCTGCATGCAGTTACATCCTTGTGTACTTCCCAGAGTCTCACGTAAGACCTGTCATTCTCTCCTCTCTTACTCTCAGCTCAGATGTTAGGCTGGATGGGTTAAGGAGTGAGGGGGAGGCTTTGAATCAGAACAGAAAGATTAATTTTAGGCTCTGCTAAACCACAGCATTTAACTCTGACCTGCCCAAAACAGCACTGCAAGGGCATTGGGGGCATGGGTAGAGCAGTGGTGGGTGGGCAGAGCTTGTGGAAATGGCACCTGGTTTTGGGGGCTTTGGGTGTGAACTTGTGCCTCACAGAACATCTCTGCCCATGTCCGGCAATGCTACTGGGTTAAGTGTTCTGAAAGCTTTCTCACAGCTTTTCCTGTAGTGATGGGTTTGGGTTGGTTGCTGGATTCCTGAAATCTATGGAAATGATAATGAGTCCTCTTGCTAATAGAGTTATTAAGTAGAGAGGAATAAATCCCATGTTAGGAAAACTTCTCTTAAATTTGTACGGTCTTTTGAATCCAGTTATTACTGCCTCTTCGGTTAACTAGAAGCAGCAGTTTCAAGTACAGCTGAAAATATCTCTCGTCAATGAGAGCAGATTGTCATTGCAATGGTAAGATAACAATAAAAGGATTTTGGTGACGGCCAGAGTCCTTTGGCTGCATAACACAGTGACACACATGCTGGATACTGCATGTGGCATTGTAGCGAGGATCTTGCTGTAAGGGCACCGGCTGTTATTCCTGGGTTAACTGCCATGACAACTGCGCTGCTGGTGAATGCCCTGTGTGGGTGTTCTTGCAGAGAGCTGAGGGTCATTGATATTCTGGGTGTTTCTCAGAATACTGCAAGCAGTAGAGACCCCTTCCTGTAGTTCTGCCAACATTTACTATTATCACAGTGGATAAAATATGCAAATGGTGTTGACAGGTATTGGGGAAGGAAAAAAGCTAGTTTCCCTAAAAGCAGTTTTTTGTTTTACTTCTTTAATTACATGGATTTACCAAATTGTTCTAACTTTCTTAGCTTCTACATAGCTTTTATTCCCAGATCTCATTTGGGTGTGCAATGTTGAATAGGGAAACAATTACACAGTAAAATTTTAATCTGTTTACATTTAAAAAATAGCTTGCTATCTGCAAACACTTTTTTTCTTACAAGGGAGCTAGAGTGAGTTCAGTGGGATTTCTTGTTGTGGCTTTTTTGGTTTTAATTGTTTTTAAAGCAGACAATTGCTCCTTCACAAGCTGACTTTTATTGACTTTTGAGGAGTGAGGTTTTTTTGAGGTCTTTGGTTTTCTGTTTTTAAAGAATGTCTAAAACATTTTTCTTCCTGATATCCCCATCCTTCTTGAAATACATTGTAACATCATTACTGGGACAATTAAGAGCAGACAGAGCTGCAAAGGGCATGGAAGGGACTCTATATTTCTTCTTTTCTTGAATATGGAATACCTTTTAATAAAAGGGGGAATTAATTTTTTTTTAACAGGACATTAAAACATGGAAATTAAATGCCTCAGAACATAAAAAAATAAATTTGTAGATGCAATCATTTTAACTCAACAGATTTTCCCATAAGCAATTAATGTAAGAATAGAAGAAGCGTTGATATTTTAATAGTGTTTATAGCTGGTCTTGTCAAAGTCATCAGCATGCATGTGCATTTAAAGGCAAAAATACAGGTGTTAAATGTAAAAGAAGGTGTTTTTGGAGGTGAGGGGCAGTCATATTTTACATTCTTGATCCTGAGGTTTCCTGTGCTACTGGGAGAGCTGAAGTACTTGAGAACTGGAGTGTTTCTATCATTGTGAAAGAACATTATGGTATCACTGTGAAAAGCAAAACACAAACTTATTAATTGTTACTGACTAACTGAAGATTTAGTATTTGAAAGTACTGCATTTGTTTATTTTGCTTGGTATATTTTGCCGTCAAGGTGACATGCTTGCAGGACTTCTTTGGAGATGATGATGTCTTCATTGCATGCGGGCCTGAGAAATACCGGTATGCTCAGGATGACTTCGTGTTGGATCATAGCGGTAAGACTGTATATCCTAAACCCACCAAAATAGTGAACTTCATTGAGAAATCTTCCCCCTCCCCCCCACCCCATTCAATCCTCAAGAGTTGTGTGATTCAGGAAAATATACATGGGAATATATTTTCCTATGGATTAAAAAGTTTTTCCGAACCATCATCTGGATTCTGTAAGTCTGTTAAAATGCACTAACAAACCTTGATCTGTTTTCTTGGAAAACGTGCCCTGTCCCTAAAGTTACATGGAAAGCAGCATTGAATTTTAAAAGGTTCGGTCATGGATCTAATGGATCTAAAAATCTGTTAAAAATGTTCACTTTTGACATCTGTGACTATAAGATGATTTCCATATTGCTGTCTTCATGAGATTTTTGCAAAATCACATATGTAACCACGCTCATTTCAGGTCTTGAATTGTCCTGCTAGCCAATTCACACATTCCAGTCTTGTCTGCTATAGGCCTGTTTATATTGTGAGGTTATAGGGGGTGTTGGGTGGGGAAGGAGGTCAGACAAACTGGGACTTTGTGCCCATGCTGTCTGCCATTGACAGATCATGAATTTAACTTGTTTATGAAAGTTGTTTTTCTGTAAAGAGAAAATTTATAATGTAAGTTCAAGGAAAAAGCTCTTTCCTCTACCAGAGAGTTTTAGAATTGTCTTGGAACATCAAATCATATATATGTTGTTTTTTTCTCCATGTTCATAGAATCTTAGAATGGTTTGGGTTGGAATGGACCATTAAAGGGTATCTAGTCCAACTCTCCTGCAATGAGCAGGGACATCTTCAACTACATCAGGTTGCTGAGAGCCCCGTCCAACCTGACCGTTAATTGTTTCCAGGGATGGGGCATCTACCACCTCTCTGGGCAACCTGTTCCAGTGTTTCACTACCCTCATCATAAAAAATTTCTTCCTTATATCTAGTATGAATCTACCCTTTTTTAGTTTAAAACCATTACCCCTTGTCTTATTGCTACAGGTCCTACTAGACATGTTTTTTCTATCTACATTGGTTCAGCTGTAGAATCACCCTGATTTTCTTTTATGAAAAAATTAATCTGTGGTAAAGAAAACTTGCCCTGGCAAGAATTGTCAGATTATTTGAGGAGAGCTTTAGGTTGTGAATAAGAGGGGTTTTTTTCCTTTGCTCTCAGGTAACTGAAAGCAAAAGCACCTTACCTTCTGTTTTTCTAAGTTTTACAAACTCCATTAATATAATTACAAAATCTTCGGTTACATCAAGAAGTATAGCTATATATCTAACCACTGGTCCATACATTTGGATGGAGGGAGTATTCAGCTGGCTCCCATTCTGTTGTTATTGCCAGCATGCTACTTTTCCAGAACTGCCTGATTACGTTGATTCAGCTAGTGTGGAGGTGAAAAGAAGGGTATTTTTTTAACATAGTTTTAGACTAGCTAAGACATGATTCTATTCTTATGCAGGAGTGAAAGAGCATGGTTGTATTAACTCACACTGCAAATCCCAGTCTGGGCAAAATAATAATTTCCCTTGCAGATTTTAAGGCTGTAAGTTTGCTTTTCCCATTACACCATGCACAGACTAATTGGGCTCATTTCCTTTCTGAGAACCCAGTGATGGAGGGTTTTTTTCTCCCTTTGTCTCTTCAGCTTTGGTGGTCCCCGCTTTCTCTAATAACTCTGGAGGTCTTAATGGAGAACAGCAGGTTAGGTATAGAGTGGAACATGACTTGACTGGCAAGGCATGCAGCTCTACTTACTATTTTTGATGGGGATGCGGCATCATAATGATGGCATTGATATTGTAGTGATGAATAACAGGGACAAAATTAGGACAGAAATTTATATAATTGCATTGGGAGTGATTTGCAGTGGATGCTAACTATAGGAATTAAAATGTTTCCAAAATGTCCATGTATGTATGCCTATTGATTCCTTTCCCATTTAGGTTGTCCTTTATTTAATGATATATATCTGATGGTAAATGGCAGTAATCTTTGTCTCAGACTTTTGGAAACAATAGACATTTTTCACCTCTTTAAAAACTGGTCAGATTTATTGCAAAAGAAGGTAAATGGGGCTTGCTGTGCAGTTGCCCTATATGAAGCTACCATTACAGCGTGCAGGATTTACTGAATTATCAGAAGAACCTTGGCATCAGCTGACTTCTTTACTCTTTCAGCTTTACGTAGGTACAAACTTGAATTATAGTAATAATCCAGCTTCAAGACGTGAAGAAGTATTACATGCAGAATGTTACATACGGTGTTTGAGTAGCTCAAATATGTTTGTATGGTATGTAGGTTAAAGTTCTGAGATGCTCTTGTAAATTTGTTTCATTCAGTTGGGCGAGCATGTTTAGAAAATACTGATGTTCATTTTCTGGATAATAAACAGCAACAGTAGTGTTTGGAGGAAGTCTGTCCATTGAACTGTTGTCAAAACTCTATCTGCTTGCTTTGTAGAATGCCGTGTTATGAAGTCCTCTTATTCACGATCATCTGGCATGAGGCATACTGGGTCCAAAAGTCCTGGACCGTCACGTCGAAGCAAATCACCTGCCTCAGGTACTACTTCTAGGGAAGAGCTGAACATGTAAAATACATGAAAGTTAGAAGTTGTTTAATGGGATGAAAAAACTGTTGGCTCTGTCTGAAATACAAGTGCCATGCTTTGTTTCCTGAGAGAAAAAATGTTTTTTCAGTTTGTATCATAGATACAATACTAATTTATAATAAAATTTGCATTTATTTTTGAATCTTGAGAAGAAATGTGGTTTCTGCTTTTTAATTAAGAGGCACAAAAAGTTTCAGTTTATGAACATTGGAATAATTTGTGCTAATTGTACGCTTGGGATATGCTTTCAGCATGACACTTGATTTTCTTGAAGACTATGAACTACAGGATGGTGATGTGGTTAAATTCATGTTCATTAAACTAGAGTATACACATAAGTGTTCTGAATTTGAAAGGTTTCTCCTATATAAGCCTAATATTGTTGGAAATACTGGATTTTGCTGTTTCAAGTAATTTTAGGACATGTTCTGGAATGTTATTGCCCATTAACAGAGAAATTGTTTTTCTTCTTCTTGTGCTTCCTGTAATTTCACAGAAAGGTTCACATAGTGGTTTTGCCAACAGTTTGGGTGAACACCATATGTTCCAACCATTGAGTCTTCTATGCAAATAAATAGAAGGGAGAAACTTGGCTTTTTCCTTTTTTTACCTCTGCATTTAATTTCTAAATACAATAAAACTTAATTAATTTTTTTCCCTCAGACCTGGAGAAGTAGCCCTGAAATAAAACTACTGAATATGTAAATATACGATGCTCTGTTTTGAATGTAACTATACATGTAAGCTCCAGTGTGTGTATTCAAAACTGCAACATGTTCCATATTCTCATTCCATATCAATATTTGTTTTGCTTAACTGATGCTGGTTAAAGTAATTTTATGTCTTTGGGTTCTTTCAAAGTGGAATATTTATCATCTGTTTATAAAGGTTGAATATTTAACTGAAAAGCTTCAAAGAAGGATCACAATAACAACAAAGAAAAATGTAGCATGAAGGGCAAGTTTCACAACTGATCTACATTAATGCAATCCTGTTAACTCCAATGAGATCGCATGGGATATCTATCAACAGTGAATTTTATGCAAAATATTTAGAAATCAGTGCTGTCATTTCCTTACTTATTTCTACTTGGACACCCCTTTGGTTAGGTTAATTTGAAAAATTTATCCAAAGTACCTGGTATTTATCCTTCTATTTACTTGTCATTTTTTCTCATGTAGTCTTTACTTATCTTTATTTAATCTTCTTCCTTTCATGCATGTTCAGAGCTGTTTAATAACTTCTTTCCTTAATGTCTTTTTCCTTTGTGTCAAATATATGAGTACAGTAAAGAGGGGTGGCCACTACTCCAGTGCTTATTCTTCAGCAAAATCCCCAGGTGAGCCATTACTATTATGGCTGTATATCACTAGTGTGTCTCCTCCCTCTCCATTTACCTGTATTCTTTTTGCTGTATTTGTGAATATTTTCAAGCTTTGAAACACATGTTTTGCATTTGTTGAACCAGAGACATAATGGGTGTAGGTTTTTTGTTGAAGTAGATCGTTTGAGTGAAATCATATAAGTGATGCTTTATAGTTGGACATCTGCTAATGGTGTCCAAGTTAGATTTGTAAAGGTATAATTTGACTACATGTAGAGGAGCATTCTGAGGAGGAATACGTTTCTATGTGTATTCTAAAGCATATTATAATAGAAAATTTCAGCCAGTGCAAAAAGATAGGGTAAGAGTTGCTGAAAAAAGCAGTGCAAAACCACGTCATAGTTTTTCATTTTATTTGCAGTTTCCTACCTTCCTTTGTTTTCTTGTGTTATTTCAGCCTATGTTCACCATAGAAACCTTTTTGAACCTTCAGTTCAAATTGAAAGTATCTCTAAAGCAAGTAACATGCATTTTCATTAGCAAAGAAGTTGAGACTTTGGACCATACTAGAAGTTAACAATTTAAAAGGTATTCATAGGTTCTTCAATTTTGAACATTCCAATATGCTAAAGAATTGTAGCCTAATATGTACTTAAAGAACGACAGGGAAGATTTTTTTTTTTTTTATATTCAGGCAGATATACATGTCTAAAGAAACCTCAAAAGAACTTATACTTAGAAAATAGATACAAAAGGTAAGTTTTGCATATACATGCAATAATCAGCAAATCAATAGCAGCTGATAAGTTTGTGCCAACAATGAATATAGATTGCTTGTGTGTTTTTTGAGTAAAAAAAAAAAAAGTACTGCTGTCTGAAATAGCAGTGTCGTGGTTTAACCCCAGCCGGTGACTAAGCACCACACAGCTGCTTGCTCTCCTCCCCCTCCCCCCCCCCAGTGGGGTGGGGGAAGAGAATTGGAAGGGTAAAAGTGAGAAAACCCGTGGGTTGAGATAAGAACAGTTTAATAATGGGAATATAATAATAATAATAATAATAATAAAAAATCGTAATGAAAAGGAAAATAACAAAGAGAGAGAAATAAAATCCAAGAAAGACAAGTGATGCAAACAAAAACAATTGCTCACCACCAGGCGACCGAAGCCCAGCCAGCCCCTGAGCAGCGGCCCCCCTGCCAACTTTCCGCCTAGTTTTATTGCTGAGTGTCATATGGTATGGAATATCCCTTTGGTCAGTTGGGGTCAGCTGTCCTAGCTTTTTGTGCACCCCCAGCCTACTCACTGGCGGGGTGGTGTGAGGAGCAGAAAAGGTCTTGAAACTGTGTAAGCACTGCTCAGCAATAATGAAAACATCCCTGTGTTATCAACACTGTTGCCAGCACAAATCCAAAACATAGCCCCATACTAGCTACTATGAAGAAAATTAACTCTACCCCAGCCACAACCAGCACAAGCAGTTGTCTGACTCCCTCTAGATGCAAAAGTTTTACGTCTACACGCGGCCAATTCCAGCTTTTACTGTTGTTGCAGTTGTGTACCAACTCACGTGCAGTGGATCTCAGAAGACATTGGCAAAGCTGTATCAAGAAACAGCTCTTTTAAGTAGGATCCTCAGCAGAACGTACCATGTGTTGTAGAATCATAGAAGGACAAAACTGGGAACGGACCTCTGGACATCATCTAGTCACACCCCTGGCTCAGAACACCACCCTTGTCCACCAAGCGCATTTAAGATATTAGCAAAGAGCTGGAGTACTGTCAGTGTAGGCTGGGATGTTCTTCCTTAGACAGTTATGAGAGGGAAGAAGATTATGTTAACCAGCCAATTTCACAGGTATAGTTTAATGGTTCTGTCCATGCTTAAAAGGATGGTAGTGACTTAGAGACAGATAAGGATATCTTATAGTGTAGGCCTCAATGGTCATGTTCAGGAAGTAGTGACCTTTCTGTGAGCTGTATAAAAAGAATTTGTGAATAAACAAAAATTTTTTCCTCCTGAAGTAATAGTTGGTCATTTGGAAGCAAGTTCTTCTCCTGAAGTATCTTATTTTTGCTCATGAACTTTACAGCTCCATATTTTTTCTAATGGCTAGAGCAAATTGTGTATGCGAGAAGTGGAAAACAGTAAGATAGCATTCACTAGCCCTTTTCATCATCATACTTGCAAATTCTTTATAAAACAAGGATGCATTGATATGCCAGTTTTCAAGAAGGTTATCTAAAACAAAGTGATGAAAAGAAGTCTGCAGGAGGGATGTATACTCCTAAATACTTTTAGCTTCTTAAAAACCACTTAAATAATTCGCCTGTTGTTCTTACAGGCAACCCTTGTTAAAGTCAAGACAAAAATATCCTAAACATACTGAATACTTTTAGTAGAAAAGACTAAGCTCTTAGTCCTGTAACAGATCTGGGAATATAAATCCAAGTTATCAGACTTCAAGACAGACTTATTCTGTAGCTAAATGCTAATTAGTTATATCTTAACATCATGCATCAGAGAAAGAGATTTTTGTGAAAAACAGGGATTTGTAGAAGTTGCAGTATAGTCAGCCTGACCTACTGGCAGATGGACTGCCCAGGTTGTAAAAATAGTACTTGGAAGGCATCTTCAGCACTCAGAGAATGTTAGGGTACTAGGTTAATAGACACTTGTAAAATAAATCTAATAGCGGTGGTTAAGAAGTGATGCATAACCCATGACAGACCTCTGAATGTATAAAAGGATATGTCCTGATGTAGCTGCTATTTGCTTTGAAGCTAAGTTTCTATTTGCTAGGGGTGCTTTTTTCTTTCTGAAAAAATAATTCTTCACCATGAATCAGCTATGAAACCTTTTTAGCTCTTAAATTTCTGCCTAGTATTTTCCTCTCCCAGGAAAAATGAGGTTCAGCTAGAGAGGAAATAATGTCGCGTCATATAATGTTGCATCATATTTGTGTATGATGAACAGTGTGCTATTCTGTCTGCTAATGAAATTCATCAGTTTGTTTTTTTCAGAAAAATACAAGGACTGACCTAAGTTATATTCAAGTCAACAGAGGTATAACAGACGAGGCCTCTCTGTAAAACTGGACTTAAAATGAATGAACTCTTGAAGTCAAGAGGGAGGATATTGTATGTTTTCACAGACCCTTAAACTTCTTGGAAGTTCAGATATAACCTACTAGCTTTTACCTTGTTTGGGGTTTTTTTCCCCTAAATAAATATTTTTCTGAACTACTGCTTGAGTTCTTTAACATCCAAACAGCTCATACTTCTTGTTTGTTTGTTTGTTTTATTTGTTTTTCTTGGGAAAAACAAATAAAACGACTTGTGTTCTGTGAAACATTCTACCTACAAAGTAAGGCGTTGATCCGAAAAGGAGAGATGGAGGGTCAAAAGTCTTTATGAACACTTTCTCTCTCCATATTTTTTGTGAGATAAAATGATATAATTTTTTGTGACAATCAATGGTATAATTTAAAAAGTCTGTGGCTATTATTTGCCCAAAGCTCTTGCACTGGCAAAGGACAGAATAGGCCTTTTTATCTCTAGAATGACAATGCAATATTTGTGTGTCTTCTTGATCCCATATCCAGCCACATGAGTTTTGGGGGTGCAGTTGTGTGGCATGCAAGCGTATAATTTATTCCTAATTGCTGAGGAGTCTTTTTTGGTCTTTGTATGCAGACTTGAGTGATAACTTGTCAGAGAGGTATGTTATGTTTAAAAGCAAGTTAGGGTTTTTTACTTTTATTCATCTTTTCTTTCATTTGTTTGGTTTTATTGCTTTGGCCAGTTAATGGAACCCCAAGCAGTCAATTATCCACCCCAAAATCTACAAAGTCCTCCAGTTCTTCACCAACAAGCCCAGGCAGCTTTCGTGGACTCAAGGTAAGTGCAAGAACCACCAAAACCCCTAAATTCCATTATTCATTGAATGATGTATTACAGTGATGCTGAAGAAGAAGAAAAAATAAAAAAAATAAAAAAAAGAGGTATAATTCTATAGGGTAGCCTTGCTAGTATGATTTTTGAGTTGAAGTGGAGAAGAGATCCAAAGTAAGATTTTTGTATTTTGTCTTTGGTTGGCAGGATGGAACTCTCAGCTTAGGAAAGGCGGAGGATGGTGGTGGCTTGAATATGCCAATTTGCCCTCCAAATTTTCCATTGTTTCATGGACTGCAGAAACTCCCCAAGTAATGTATATTCCCTCGGCCTATATAAATGTAGTATCCTCTTTTGGATACCTTATAGTCTTGTAGTATTGCCCAAAATTTCATCTGAAGCACCCTTCTTCATCCATGGCACACAATTTCACCCCTTAATGCAGTCTCCTGCCTGAAAGTGTGAGGCGTTCCTTTGGGAGCAGCCTAATGTCTGACAGATTTTTCTCTGTGTTACACCAAGAGAATTCTCTTCCTCTCCCACTTAAAAATTGGTAGCATTTACAGTTCTTAGAGGCTGTTCTGTGCCTTTTGCTCAGTAAAATAAAAGGAACAGTCTGGAACACAGTTCAGCATCTTACTGCTGCATATGTGCAGCTGTCCTCTCAAGGAGAATTTTCTTATGAAATCATCAATTGCAGCCTTTCTGGAAGCACACTGGATGGTTCACACCGATTATTCTGATCAAGTAATAGCTCCCATTAGTGAACACAACAGTTGTGAAGAGGCTGCATAATTCTGTGGAAAACTCTTTTCTCAATTAAGAGACTGGCTAAAGGACGTGATTTGAATAGTATTTAGATTTGGGTTTTGACATGCTAATTGTTACCAAGTCTTTGTCTGTTTTGCAAGGAGTATGGCACTGGTTTCTTCCAGGCTTCTGTGATAATTCTGAGAAAAGATTTTGATTTATTTGTTTAATTCTAATATATTTTTAGATGTTTGGTTCATTGAGGCAATTTAGTGTTCATCTCTGCCTTTATGTTGTTGAGCTGTAGCATCCCATAGCTTCTCTTTGTCCAAAGCAATGTAGATTGGCCTTTCCCGTATAAAGCATTTTTAAGAGCAGTAATAGTTCTGACATTGAAAATTAGAACTGTATGTCTTAAAATTTGTCTGGACCGCTCTGCTATAGAACTTACAGTAGAGGACACCAAAATCATTGGACTTGAGGCTCTCAGCTGGTCTGCACTATATTTAACAAGTGCTCTTTTGTCTTCCTTTAATGAAATTGCAAGTTTAGAAACTAGAAAATTTGCTTCATTTTTTTCCCCACGCTGTCCTGTCTGCTTGTAGCTGATTAAAGCTCCATTAAGATAGAGATAATTCTGATAGTAACAGGCAATTTTCAGTAAAGTGGACATGTCCTCTTTCCCCTTCACTGTCAATTTCACTGAAGTAGGCTGTTGTACTTTTTCATTTTGGAATTTAATTGATGCTGGATCCTAATGGGTTTTCGTGTCAAATAATTCATCCCTATATGACCAAAGAAATCAACAAAAACAAATTAATTATCTCAGACTTGACATGTTACTGAAGTAGTGAGTACCTCTTGTTTTATCCCGTTAGGATGCATCTGTTCAGTAGGAGGATCCCAGCAGTGCTCCTGAGACTAAAGATAGGGAAAGTTATCTCATGAATCTCAGCATAAATTCCAAAAGGATCAAGTGCACTGTGCAGTGACCCTTGTTTCTTGATTATGTTCGAGTAGTAATGACTGTTTTGGTGAAGTATCAACATAAAACCAGTAACAGGGAGGCATGGTTTTATGCAAAACCAGGTTATTTTAAGAAACCCATTATTATTTTTGTAGGATTGATCTTGGCCAGTCTGATGAGGAAAACAGAGGGAAAGCAGGGACAAATTTTATTATTTTGAGATTACTGCTTTTCCCTGTTGTTAAATAATTCCTTGTTGCTAAGACTGCATCGCTGCACAGACAAGTAGTCTGGCTTCCTGCACTTCTATAAAGAAGGGGCCATGACTACAGCTGAATGAAAATGTAAGTATAAATACCGTGGCAGACAGTGAAAGAATAAAGTATATTTCTGAGTTTTCTGGCTTTGGAAATGCAATATTCTGTCTGATTTGTTGATATATGTTTATTTTTGTAGAGCATGAAACAGCAACACTTAATAATGGTTTTATATAAGCTTGGGGCAGCAGGAAAAGGGAACAAATCAGGGTTGATGTTTCTGTTTCCTGTAAAGAGCAAGACCATTGGAGCAGCTGCAGATGAACTGTACTTTAAAAACTGTGTTGTTTGGAAAGCCAGAGCAAAATAAAATATTTGACTATAAATTAGAATTTGTCTAAGCTTTTTGAAGTTTGACAATTAGAGCTTAAGTGATAATGCTAGTCATCAAGGCAGTAAACTTGCAAGAGATCGTGATTGCAACAGCATTTTTTTCTCAGTCTCAGACACTGAGTCTCATATTCTCCAAATGCCACTTTTCCTTTAAAGTGAAGTCTCTTCAGTCCCCAAGGATTCCTTCTGCTTCACAACACTTTATAAGCAGAAGTGGTATGCTCAGGCATTGAGCGTTTCCTTGCAGGTAAGTCTCCTTGTGAACAGCTTATCTTTAAAGAGAAGGGCTTTCATTCTGTTCTTTTTAGCTCTTCCAGACAGAGTGCCCTTGTGCTATTAATTGTTCAGTATATATAGTAAGCCAGTTTGCTGTCTAACATGCCAATCTTGTGTTAGAAGTGTTTTAAAAAAATTGTACTGGAGTCTAAGATTATATTGAAGTAAGGAATTTATGCTATGGCTTAAGAATAGTAAACACAGAATTTTCCCACAGCCCCAAATAAATGCCTTTATTCCACTAAGTGACAAATATGGATACCATGCACCAAATTACAGGCTACTATGTATTCTTATTAAAGTTCTTTATTTTTAACACCACAATTTTAGCCTGTAACTAAGCATTTCACTTTGCAGTGGGTTTGTTTCAAGGTAAAGATTTAGATATAAAAGTTAATAAGTATGGGCATGAAGTAAATGACTACTCTGTATGATATTCTTTTTTGAGCAAGTGTGCTGAGTTTCTTAGTTTTCTATTAACTTCTCCATGGAGATTAAAACTAGTGGATGGATTAAGAAATAATCGTAACAGTACATTAGGTGGCACAGGATAACTGACTGAGAGGAGTCCTTTTGCTGTTCTGTAGGCAGGTGACAGCTGAAAGGTTTAAACTTTTTATTTGGTTCTAAGTGTGCATTTATAGATACCTAGATATGCAATCTGTTAGGAGTACTTTGACTCTTAGCTCTTGCAGTACATCTGTTACTATGCTCACTTCGTACCATAAAAATCATTCAGAGGCTAGATTAAATATGAGATTTTGGAAAGTGGTGTTGTAACTTCCTTATGCTTACTTGGATGTGTTTTATTGTCCCCTCTTGAAATTAAGTACCACAAAGTCTTGTCATCTCTTTAAAAAGAAAATAAAATTGTACAAATAAAGAAGCTTTACAGTTCAGGCCTTTTTTAGGATCCCAATTATGCTAAACAGCATTGTGTTTGAATTTGTCTCAGCATTACCTTTTTGATTGATTGACCAGATGACCAAAGTGAAAGGGCATTAAAACCTGATCCAACAAATAACTTAAGTACTTGCTTAACTTTAAGCTATTGAGTAGTCCCTTTTACTTCAATGAGGATTTTAATGTAAACATGTGCTTAGGTGATTTGAAGCATCAGTGCCTATCTTCATAAAGGTTTTAATCTGTTCAGTTTTGTACACATGTGCTTCTGTTAGCAGTTACATGTTAAGAATATTTACATGCAATTATCCAACCTAGTGACACAGGTGCAATAGCAGTTCTTAGAGGAACTCTTTAACTGCTGCCTTTGAATTTACAATTCAGCATCTTTCTTGCTCATACAGTGGATAAAAAAAGTTGGCTAATTTGTGCTGGTAGGGAAACCAAGGTATTGCACTTAGTGTCAAGTTCATTCACCGTTGTAATGAGTTTGCTAAATGCTTTATGTAATGTGATGCAACTCAAAATCTCTTTAGAAAAAGGGTAAATCTTTATGTGGTTCTTCTGTGTTTCCAGAGCAGTGCAACAAAATGCATGACATTATATATATGCCATACCATGTATGCTCAAATTAATAGTAGCAAAATCACTACATTCTAACTGGCTATTGTATTGTTACAACTAGCTTCTCAGTATAGTGGGGTTACTAGCAGTATTTAAGTATAGCTTAAAAAATATGAAGTTTCTGTCTTACAGATTCTGTTACTATTAAGCATTATAATAATAGATACTAACAACATCTCACTGGAAATACTGATTATATAAATAACATTTCATTTATGTTTGGAATATCTTCTAGCCCTTTCTTACTGCAGCCTTTCAGGATGAATTACAGCGATGCTATAAAAGTGTCCCCAGATTTCAGATAATAGTTCTGCAAACAGTTAATTCACAATTTCACTAAAATATTCATAGTCTACAGTTAGATTCATCACCAATTTGAATGTTTTCTTAAAGACAGAGGAAGCTTCTTTGAGAATATCAAGGAGTTTTTCTGAAGGTATGAGAGTTCACATTCTCTTCTTAGCCTTCAGATGAAAGATTACCACAGCAATGCCCAATCAGAACTCAAGGAAAAGTTAACAATATTAGACATACTTTTCCTAAGTTTGGCTAGATGCACTTTGAGGATATTACAGGATGAAAATAGTAACAATAATGTTTGTGTAGGGGTCCCATATTTCTGTCTGGAATTTTCCAGACACAAGGGGGTGGGTGTGCATACATACGTGCACATGTGTACCATACAGTTCAGAGTCTCTTCAGCACATTATGAATGTGCTGGAGGACAAGGGCAGCACATTTACTGCATCTTAGACGTACTATGAAGATGCTGAGCAACCATAGGAGGTCTGACTGAAGTCAAAGAAGCACTTGCACAAACGTGTACAGGACAATGTACACAGGACCTTTGTATGCCTAGCAGCCTGATGGCAAAAGTCCTTCATTTCTATCCAGACAGGCAAGAAGGACAGACACAGGAAACCTTTGGATGGGTGCTCTAGAACGCACTACCCCATGTAGCTGCCAAGAAGTTAGGTATTTCCTTCAATATGAAAAAAAGCCTCCAATGTTTCTGCAAATGTTCATGTCATGGGCAGTTAATCTAATCCTGAGTGCAAAGGTTTGTCAACTATGGTACCATTCCACTTCAAGAGAAAATATAGGTTTATATCTATGGATCCTTCCTCACACTCTCATGAGACAAAAAATAAAATCCCACCAGATGTGTAGTTATCTGGGATTACTTTCTTATGTCCCTGCACATTTCTATTTTAAATACAAGCACTATGTTTACATTTTTTCAGAGATATGGTAGCATTTTGACTGAAAAGATTTACTAAAAATGTTTGCTACTGGACCAGTAGATGTAGCTTGATTAAAATGACTGTCAAGCTGCTGCTTTTTCATTCCCAAATCACTGACTTATGCCCTGATCCAGATTTTAAGGGAATCTTGGGCCAGCCCCTCGCTGCTACTTATACATCACCTTGCACTTGCATACCCATTTCAGTTCATGCTCTTGGACTCTGTGACGATTTAAAGGCTTTTATGTTTTTTGTTTGATTTTTTTTTTATTATTTGTTCTTTCAATTTCTTATCATTAACTTAAAAGTAGAGAACCCAATACACACAGTATCTGGCAGGATGCAGCTGTCTGGCACATCATACATTGGTTAACAGATAGTTAAAAGAAAAAAAATCCTACAGTACAAAGTATAAAATAGAGTTTTTAATGGGTTGGATATTAGTAGGGGTGAAAGGAAGAATGCTAAATACCTGTTCCTTAGTTATTATGTTGAGGTGTAATAAGCACGTTGGGTACTAAATTAGGTGTGTCAAGCTTATGGATATGACAGATCTAATGTGAGTGTTTCTCACAAAACCACATGTCATGTTGGTAAACCTGGTGACGTAAGTCACAGTCAGTCTGTATAAAATAGTATAAAATATAGAGAAATGTGTTTAGATATTTTTGTGAACCTGGAAAAATTGTTATTCTACAGAAAATAGTTTAGCATGTGAAGAAAACAAAACAGTTGGGCAGGATTTTTTCAGCTCAGTTCCTTTTGTAACTTTTTACAGCATCTTTAATTAATCTGTAAAATGATACGCAACTAGTTTTGAGAACTGTGTGTTCACCAAAATATTCTCAGTATCTCTAGCAACTATGTTGTATTGTGGATTTGGCTCTGGATGTGCTGTTGAAACACAAATTACCTGCAGGGAGACAACTTGAGGGAAGTAAAAGCAATAATTGTTATATTCTGTATTGCATAATGTTTAAATGCAACAGGAGTAACTGTCAGCATAAGATGTTCTTGGCCAGTAGCATCCACATTCTGAGGCGGTTGTTTTATTTGAAGGGCTGGATAGCCATTGCTGCTCTAAATTATTCTGTGAGCCTTTAAAAAGAAAGAATCAAATTCTGTCTCAGGTCTGAGTTTTCTAGGACTTGCATGTGTATGTGAGAGGGTGGATTTAAGAGCTGTGCACTCTGAATTTATCATGTGTAAGGGGAACAGTATTGGAAGAGAGCAGTAGTGCTGTGTGGACTAGAATACATGAGGAGGAATTGTTGCAAAACCTAATCTGTGGTGTGATTGTAGATGCCATCCATATTCACTAGTGTAGTATCAAAGCAACATGCATCCTTTTCTCCTTGCTACTTCAGGAATGGCTAGTGAACCAGTCAAGTCTACTTGCACATCCAAAATCTTTACTTCACCTTCAAAATACCTGCAGCTGTTGGGATACCAACAGTACAAGATACTCTAAATATTACATGTCACTGGGTAGCTAAATTATTGGAAAATTACTTTAATAATAAAAAGCACTTTATTCTGTGTCACTTATTGTCAAATTCCTACCTCATCCCCACCTTTTCTGGCTAGTCAAGCACCTCACAGACATCTTGAGAGTTTATTTCTACTGTGCACTGACATAGTAGTGAAAGACTAGACTGATTTTGCTGCTGAGGAACTGAGACACAGACCTACAGCACCCAAATTACAGGCCATCTCTGTTGTAGAGTTCAGCCTCATGTCTAGAGCCATGAGGCAAATTAGTGGCAGAGCTAAGGTTAAACCTGCCATTTCAGATTCTGATCTAGCACCTCAGCCACAACAGCAGTATTAGATTTTTTTTCCTTTTTGTATTCCTTTTAGCTTTTTTTCCTGTTGCTGTTCGGTTCCTTCTTGTAAATACTGTGGTAAGAAGCAATGTGCCCAGTCATGCTCTGACCTGATTACAAAGATGAAGGGAGTTGGAAATGTGGGCTAGGTATTCCCATTTATTTTCACTCACTGAAAATCCATATTAGATTATTAATATTTTTGGCTGATGACTAATACTTTGCAGTGATCTGTTCTGTTATCTCTGCTTCATGTTTGACGAAAATGTGACTGACTGGTTAAGAGACTGACTTGTGATTTTGCACAAATGTCATTTAACCCAAATGTCCTTGTTCTTGATCCTTGTTAAATAAATCGGTAACTCAGAAAGACAGCGGCATTAACATAGCCTGGTTTTAAGTTATTAGCAAGGAGCAGAGTAGCAGCTGACTGGTTGCTGTTTGATGCTACTTCTATGCCAAATGCTAGAAAACATAATTGTTTTAGAGGCTCTGCAAAATTAAGTTGTACAGCTTCTAGTTACTGTACCTTTAGCTGATTTGGCAGCTCAGCTGACACTAAAAACTTAAGCATTCATTAGCGTTTCATGCGCCTTTCGACAATATCCCTATCTGTCAGTTCAGTTCTTTCATTGACAATAGTCTTAATGATTTAAAATATTCAGCAGTGTAACCAGACAATGTCAGCTAAAACGGAAAATGCTTCATTTGCATTCCTGGTGTCATGCAAAGCCATTTCAACAGACACTGAGCTTAAGGCAGAGAAGCATTTTAATCCTTTATGTGGTGAGTGGTGAGAACTACTATAGTAGCCCATGAAGAAAACAAGATACGGAACTTCACAGAACAGCAAGAAATGTTACGTAAAGGAGGGAGGATGATCTAAAATGTATTTTAATTTCATAAAGCATCCCTATATTAACTGTAATGGGAGAGCTTATAAAATAGTGGTGCATAGAACACATCCAGTACATTTTACTATTTATGGCATTCATTCCTATGCCTCCACCCCTTTTTAAAATAAAAATTGATTGTTGTGTATGTCCCTGGGCAGTATGACAGTATGACTTTAAGTAGAATTGTGAAGATTCAGATTGGATACCAATTAAGTTGTTAGTGCAGCAAAAGTAGTTTTCTTGAGCCTTCATCCTTCAAAATCATTTAGATACTTGTTTTTTACACAGTGTCACAGTTACTGAAACTGGATCTATGTCTGGATGCATATCAGACATCTAACTTGAAATGCTTGTAGATGTCATAAATCTTCACATCCATAATAACCTAAAATATAGACTGCTAGATTACCAAGCAAATCTGACTATCGTAGATGTACCCAGCCACCTATGCCGAAATTCTGTTCTTTAAATGAAAACTAGTAGGGCTGTGCAAGCATTTCTACATTACCTTCCTAGCATGCTTCAGTGCTAATCTAAAGGGAGCATATATTGACAGAGTTCAGTTAGGAAAACCTCAGACAGTGCCAGCTATGAAGAGATGTGTTAGACTACAGCATGAGAGCCCATGCTTACTGCACTGGCCACTGAACAGTTGTCTGGAGATGGCTGTCTCTGGCTTACGTGAAAAAGTACACAGCATGTATTGTAATGATCTTGTTGTGTAGAATGAGGAGGGAAGGTTGCCTCCACACACACTGGCTCTATCGTGGTTAGATGGAACTTGGTGCAGCTGGAGGGAATTTTCTTTGCTGTTTGCTGAAATCTGTTCAACTGCTTACCTAAATAGAAATATCAGGGCTGAATCTTAAGTTGGTGCAAGTGCCAATGATGTATTATAATGATGATGATGAACTGTGAGCAAGCAAGAATAAAAATAAGATGGGAGTAGCAAAGTAAAGTGACTCTGTATAGGTGTTTTTAGGATTTATTTTTTTTTTTTTTAACTTTGCTGGTTTTTTGTCTGGCTCCTCCTTGTGATTACTTTACCATCGTAAATAATAAGCTCTTATGTACTTCCACAGATCCCTCCACATGGCGGATCGTCTTCCAATGTGAATGGTGTACCTGAATCACTCCATTGCCAGAGTCCCGAAGGTAGGACACCAATAATTGATAAAAATCCTTGCAAAAATTTTGTTGTAGGTGACAGTTGGTTTAGCACTTTCAGATGGTTCCTGATTACTCCAAATCATTTTTTGTTCTGAGATGTCTGATACCTTCTCGACAACCTTATCTTGGAAAAATTGTTACTGCATTTTCTACATTGAGGCAGTAAAGCTAGGAAATAAATTTTGTTCTTTTTTTGTCAAGTGTTAGCATATTAGTGGACCCTGCTCTTTAGTAGTCAACATTAGGAATTTGAGTGATTTTGAACATGACCTGCAGAGTATCACCAGAAATGTGTTTGTGGCTGGATTGAAAGTGGAGCCCTCCTCAAAACAGCATATTGTGCTTCAGGTAGAACCACTAGCCCATCAGCTGACCTTAGCTAAACTTAACCTTTTGCTCCTTAACTCTTTAAAGCAATGTTATTTTTTAATTATTTTTAAATTTCATTTTAGAATCAATTTTTTTAAAATTTAAAAATACTGAAATAAGCAGCTGTCAAACTGATTTGCATTTTGGATGTTTCAGCAGCAGCTAAGGGAACTTGAAGGAATTCAGCTTATCTGCTGAAAGTTTTATCTAACTTTTCCTTCTTTTACATGCATTGTAGATGAATCTTATTTGCATTTTTGTTTTGAGTACACAAAAAGATACTTCAAAAAAAGTATTTTGAGTTCAGAAAATATTTAGACTAAGGACTTCTAACTGCTTTCATTACTTTTAGAATATGTCCACACAAAACCATAGTAATATTTGTGTGTTAAAAGGTCAAACAACTCTGATTACTCTTATCTTGCTCTTTCTTATGTTTGAGAGAAAAACAAGGGAATAAGCTGTGAAGAAAACAGCTTACTTTTAAGTTTTGTTTTGCATTTGTGACTGTTCTGTATCGCGGAACCCATTGGGGATATATTACATCCTGCTGACACCTCTCTTCAGCTTGCATTATTGACCTTGCTTTTTTGCAGGTGTGAATGGAAACAAGTGCTCAGGGTCATCTACCATTCTTGAGAAGTATAAAGTGGGGAAGGTGATTGGTGATGGCAATTTTGCTGTTGTAAAGGAGTGCGTAGAACGGTGAGCAAGGAAACTGTTCAGTACTGCTGTTTTATTTTACGGGATAAATTATGCGTTAGCATAATTTTATAGCAAATGTGATGAGATGAAAGCAAAGAGCAGTTGCAAAGATATTTCTACACTTCCGGAGAACTAAGCATAGCAAAACACACAGAGCTTCCTATGTGTTATTCCAGCAAAGGGATATGAGAGCAGCAGAGGAACATGGCTTTTTATTCCAAAAACTAAAGGAGGTATCACCTTCTAATGGAGGCTCTTAAGGAAACCCCACAGATCTTCAAGAAATCCCCTCATACAACAGACTGTTGTGCATGGCAGGAATTTGTATGTGGCATCTAAACATTCTTTGAGAGACCCCCCTTCTGCCTCAGCAATTCTGCTGCTATAGTATCCCTACTGCCTGCTGCTTAAATGATTTTTCACAGCTTTCAGTATACTTGTGGGCAAGGTATTCTTAAAAGCATGCAGTTGGTGGCTATTAGCCTGTGCTACCGACTCCCTTGTGCTTGCTTCTTCTGTGAGGTAGTGCGATGAGTAGCCAGAGACTTTTCAAATCAACCCTTCAGGATTCCAGACTCTGAAATATTATTGTGCCTGATTTCCCACGGGATAGACAGGATACCTTTACAGACCTGTGCTGTGTTACTGCTCTTCCTCTGCAAGCTTTGTGTCACACTTTGCTGCTAATGCAAACATAACAGATGATTTGACTGTCACTTTCTCAGTGTATTTTTTAGAACCACATTCTGCTATCTTCATCAATCTGAGAGTTATGTCAGCTTCTTAAATATTATGAGGAGTCTCCAACTTGTGTGCAAATACTGGGCAAATTCAGCAAATATCTGTAAAAACCATAAAAGTTACAGAAACAGTTTCTATTATTTGATCCTCATCTGCTGGTTTTACTTAAATGAAAAGAAAGATAATTATGAATGGAAACATCTCATTCCAGTCTTAGCTTTCATAGATGCATAGATAGATACTTTTGCTGAGTCATCCAAATGGGCCAAAAGGGTTGGGTATTGAGGCTGAACCTGGGCCTCCTCTACTGAAAAATAGGTGAATGGATCTTAAAATCCATAAGTTTCTGCAGCCATTATTGCTTTTTCTCAAGAGAATTGTTTCTTCATACTGTATCTGGATTATTTCTCTCTATTACTGAGAATAATATTGGCAGGCAGTATGTAACACAATGTCTAATACACCCTTCTGGTTTATAGCAGCAAATTACAATTGTTATTTTTAATACTTTTTTGAGAAAGTGATGTACAAGCATGCAAGGTTTATAGTGTAAGGAATAAAGACTGAGGTGGCAGCTCCTAGAGATACTAGCCGAGTATGGTGCTGATAAAGAAAAAAATGGCTACATGTGATCTGAATATGTTACAATTACTGCTCAAAAAAAGTTCCTGTTGCATGTGCAGGTTTAAGATAATGCTTCTCATCAGTGTTAACATCTAGACTCCAAGGTCTTGATTTTTTTTTTCTTTTTGAACAGTTTCTACCAACAAACTCTGGTTCCTGACAAGCATTACCACATCAGTGTGTAATCATGTCCCTACTGCTTTAAACATTGCAGGTCTGTTACAAAAACTGTGAGAAGGCAATATAGCCAGCTGAGTTGCAACTGGATTTCTGTCCATTTCATTTTTCAAGCTTCTTGTGTAGCTTCTTGCATGAAACTGAATGAAACTTTCAGTTGGAAGGGACCTACAACAATAATCTAGTCCAACTGCCTGACCACTTCAGGGCTGACGAAAAGTTAAATCATATTATTAAGGGCATTGTCCAAATGCCTCTTAAACACTGACAGGCTTGGAGCATCGACCACCTCTCTAGGAAGCCTGTTCCAGTGTCTGACCACCCTCTCAGTAAAGAAATGTTTCCTAATGTCCAGTCTAAACCTCCCCTGGCACAGCTTTGAACCATTCCCACATGTCTTATCACTGGATACCGGGGAGAAGAGATCAGCACCTCCCTCTCCACTTCCCCTCCTCAGGAGGCTGTAGAGAGCAATGAGGTTGCCCCTCAGCCTCCTTTTCTCCAAACTAGACAAGCCCAAAGTCCTTAGCCGCTCCTCATAGGACATTCCTCCCAGCCCTTTCACCAGCTTTATTGCCCTCCTCTGGATGCATTCAAGGACCTTCACAACCTTCTTAAATTGTGGGGCCCAGAACTGCACGCAGTACTCAAGGTGAGGCCACACCAACGCTGAATACAGCGGGATAATCACCTCTTTTGACCGGCTGGTTATGCTGTGTTTGATGCACCCCAGCATTTGGTTTGCCCTCTTGGCTGCCAGGGCACACTGCTGACTTGTATTGAGCCTGCTGCTGACCAGCATCCCCAGATCCCTTTCTGCAGGGCTGCCCTCCAGCCACTCCTCTCCCAGTTTATACTTGTGCCCGGCATTACTCTGTCCGGGGTGCAGGACCTGGCATTTCAACTTGTTAAATTTAATCCCATTAACCATAGCCCAATGCTCCAATCTATCTAGATCCCTCTGCAAGGCCTCTTGTCCCTCAAGAGAGTCAACAGCACCTCCCAGTTTGGTATCATCAGTAAACTTGCTAATGGTGCATTCAACTCCTGCATCCAGATTGTTGATACATACAGTGAACAGGACTGGCCCTAGAATTGAATCCTGAGGAACACCACTGGTGACTGGTTGCCAGCCAGATGTAGCCCCATTCACTACAATCCTTTGAGCTCTGCCCTTCAGCCAGTTCTTCACCCAGCGCACCGTGAAGCCGCTCATCCCACAGTTGGACAACTTGTCCAGAAGAATGCTGTGAGGGACAGTATCAAAAGCCTTACTAAAATCCAGAAAAACTACATCCACTGCCTTCCCTTCATCCACTACGTGGGTGACCTTTATCATAGAAGGATACCAAATTAATTAAACAGGACTTTTCCTTTGTGAACCCATGTTGACTGTGCCTGATGATTGCATTATTCTTTAAATACCTTTCAATAGTACTCAGTATAATCTTCTCCATAATTTTTCCAGGAACTGAGGTTAACTAACAGGTCTGTAGTTTCCTGGGTCTTCCCTCACACAATTTTTGTAAACTGGAATAATGTTGGCTAGCTTCCAGTCAGCAGGGACCTCCCCAGACTCCCAAGACCTTTGGTAGAAGATTGAGAAGGGTCCTGCCATAACATCCACTACCTCCTTCAGTACTCTGGAGTGAATCTCATCAGGCCCCATGGACTTGTGAACATTCATCTGATACAGCTGGTCCCTTACAATTTCAGTGTCCACAAATGGAAAGTCACTGTTCCCACCCTCGTAGTCCTACGACTCAGGGCATCAGGCAGTCCAAGGTCTATCAGTATTATTGAAGACTGAGGAAAAAACCGCATTGATCTCTATGACCGATCTCTACTAATACTGATCTCCCAGCCAGGATGTACTAGATCTCTACTATCAATCTCCACTACACCATCTCCTTTGTTTTCCATCCCCCTAATCCTCACCTAGAGGCTCTCAACCACATCATCACTAACTGTAAGGGCTGTACAATCGAACCTCTCCCTTACGTATAGTGCAACACCTCCACCTCACCTGCCCTGCCTATCCCTCCTGAACAGCCTGTAGCCCTCCATCCCAGCACTCCAATCATGGGACTCATCCACCAAGTCCCACTAATACCAATGATACCTCTGAGAGCTGACCAACGCTTCCAGTTTATCCTGTTTGTTTCTCATGCTGTGTGCATTGGTGTACAAGCATTTCAGATATGCTCCTGAGCCCTCCATGCTCCCAGGAGCAGTGTAAATGTTCCCACTAGCATTGCCACCCTCAGGCGATGCCATGCCAACCCTTGGCTTACCTACTGCAAACCTGTTGGTATCCCCTTCCCCCACTGATTCTAGTTTAAAGCTCTCTCGATCAGCCCTGCCAGCTTACACCCAAAGATGCATTTTCCTCATTGGGACAGGTGGATCCCATCAGGCCCCAGCATAACTTCTCTCTTGAAGGCTCTTCCATGGTTTAAAAACCCGAAGTTTTGGTGCAGGCACCAAATGAATGATGCTTCACAGTGTTTTCCCATGCACCCTGAAACTGGCTGCACATCCTTTTGTTATCTATAGAGTGAACAACATTAATGAAAGATAACAGGTTAAAAGTATAAGATAACATAATTTACTATTTTGAGGAATATTGACTGCGTGTTTTGGAAATCACTTAAGTTCCACTGAAAATGGGACAAGGGGCTGCTAAGTCGCTTGGGTTTCAAAACATCATATGTGCTTTTTGGAATGAGGGGACTGGACTAGAAAAACAACCTTCCAATTATTTTTTTAAAAAAAGGCAAAATTAAACTTAAAAATCTAGTTTTGTATGTGATCCAATCTTTATATTTAGTGAAGCATTATTAAATGAATTTTATATAAGATAAATATACAACAATAGTTGCTAATAATAACAACGAGAGAGGAAATGCCAACTATAAATGCTTGTCTTTTAATTCCTATTAATTATTATACTTCATTTCTACTGGCGTTGTGCTTAGAAGCCTTAGTTGTGGAGCCAGGATGCTATTATACCAGCTGTTCTACAAAAAGAATAAGATGGTCTCTTTTGTAAAGGGTGCCTATATGTCTGTATATAAAGACATGAGTCAACAGATGGACACTGACAGCTAGACAGAGGAATACCAGAAACCTGTCAGACAATACTGGTGTATGATAGGCAGTGGTGTTGGCACACAAATTATGTGGATGATATCCAGGGTTTTCTCTTTAGGTGCTGTAGTAAAGGACATTTGCAAGAGGGATTTGAAGTTGGTTGATGAATTGGCTTTGTGAATGTTAACTCCTCTTTCTACACAGCATAAGTGCTGAAGGTTTACTAAGTGGGTTTTGCTGATCAATTGTTTGCAGGCTTTCATTTAATGCACTTAATTTAGTATAATGCATAAATTGTGATTCTGAATTACACACTGTATTCATAGTAGATTTTACATCAGGTGTCTAATATAAGAGGATGGCATTTCACAGATACCATTTCGATAACACTTCTATCTGAAGACCAGATCAGCTTGTAACTATGACAACCTCACAGATAGAGCTGCACTTTCAGGGCAGAGATTCTGTACTGCATTTTTTCAATAATGGATAAATTGAATGTGAGACATTAATTCAGTTCCTTTTTTTGTAAGGTACTAATTTTGACTAGTTGTATCTAATGCCAAAAGTATAGTGAAAATTAACCTGGAAGTTTAAAAACATGCCTGACTAGCTTTTGTAACTGTCTCCAGTGGTTTTTTCCATACATGCTAGTGGTGTTCTGATGCACACTGGAGTCTGTAGGTACTGACACAACACAAAATAGTAGCAACAGGGTCTTATGGCATTTTCTTGTGATTTTTAATTCATTCATCATTAATATAAGTAATGTCGTCTTTGTTTTAAAAAAAACCCTCATTTGTGTTGCTTTTTTCCTCTCATTTTCTCCCCTTCTGGAGAAATGGAGAAGATTTTTATCGCTTAAAGGGACGAAAGGCAAACAAGCGCTCCTTTCTCTGAGAATATTTACTGAAAACAGTAATCCTCTTTACTTTGTATATAACCACCCTCTTAAATGTCATGGGACTTTAGATGACTGCTATAGAATTACATAGAATGCTTAAAAAATAAAGAATGAATGAAATACAAAAGGTCAAAAATAGTGCCTAATAAATTCTGCAGGATTTTAGACTAGTCTGTAATGAACTATGGGTTTTTAGCTCTGGTGAATCCTATTGAATTTTTCCACTAGGGTATCAACCTTTCTTCTGCTCGCTTACACATAAATGTGTATGATTTCATCTTTAAAGCCTACCAGTTGAACAAAGCTAAGTGGAAGGCTCAAGACAAATTTTGCATGTTGCATTAAAGAAGTGACAGAGAGTTGTGCCAGGTCACAGAAGAATGAATTGCAGCTGGAGCCTGGGATTAATACACAAAGTGAGCTAGGTTGTGGTAGTCAGGGAAACAGCAGGCGTAAATGCTGCTGAGAAAACAAAAAACAAAATCAAGTCAGTTCTGTGAATTTTCTGTCAGCAATCTCCATGGGTAAAGGCATTCTGTTATGACGATGTATATTCTTGCAGATAATGCCACAATTTGTTGACCAGTTTCTAATTAATGGTTCTCATATTTTTCTTGCTAGATCCACAGGAAAGGAGTTTGCACTGAAGATCATAGACAAGGCTAAATGCTGTGGAAAGGTAGCGTACAACAATTTGCATGTATAAGAAAAATAGCAGAAACAGCACTAGCAGCTGCTCATTAGTCATAAATGGTGGGTGTGTTTGGGTTTTCTGACTATTTTCAGAAAATCTGTTTAACAGGATGATAATGTATCCAAGAAGCAAATAATAAAAGTAGTGAGCGTTAGTCTACTAGATAATAGAGTAAAAACCAAACAAACTGCCATCTATTTTATTGGACTAACAAAGAAAATGCTAACGTGTCCAAAATGAAATCAGAAGAGAAATGGCCAAAATATATTAGAAAGACTTTGATCTGTAAAATATGAGAGAGGAAATTTGCAGCTATATGTGTATTTATATAATTCCCATCCCTCTCTGCCTTGTACATGCTCCTTTTATATGCAGAACATGGATTTGGAAAGAAATTGTCGCAACCATTTCTTTCTGTTTATGTAGTTTCACCATCGTGTATAACAAAGATTTCTTAACAACAGAGTTCCTTAAACTTTCTTTCTAATTCAAGCTCAAAAAAAAAAAAAGTCCAAAATTGTCTCTCCAGCAGGACAGCATGTTACATAATTGAAACATCTGAGAGTGTCACAGACCTCTCTTCACCTTCCTGCCAAGTATAGAGATTTTTAAAAAGGAAGAAAAAAACCCCAACCTACAGCCAAGAATGTATATGTCTGTATATATGTTGGAATAGATAACAACAAATAAAATACTTCTATTTTCACTGCTTTGCAATACCTTAAAAACAAAGTGCTCTTGAGGAACTTGTGAATCAAATGGATCATAGTTTAGTGTTAGCTAAAAGAACACTGAGGGGACAGTATTAATTAGCAATTAAATTCTTGATTGAAGTCTCTCTGAGAGCAGGAAATACGCCATTCTCTCAAGGGTGAATGAAAAGATGGACTTTTTGATGCAAACACCTTATTTTTTTATGTAAATGATTGCACTGAAATGATTCTGGAGGTAACTTTGCAACCAAGTCAAGGTTTTAATTCAAACGTAGCCTAGCCTTTTTGTCAATTACATAGAGTAACTGCTCTGAAGTGCTCAGAGCTCCAAATGCTGAATGTGACCTTGTAGGAAGACGTAGCAAGTCTGTATAACGTTGTATGGTAATGAGCTGTATATTACTGTACACTAATGCATTACCTGTTGTGATGACTTGCTTTAAGTAGAGGTCCCTAAACAGAAATGTTTAATGCAGATTTAAAATGGTGTATTAGGTGCTAGGAGATGAGTGTTCCTGCCTCCCCATCACTTTATCTCATATTCTCTAGGTTTATTTAAGGGAAAATTTTGAAAGGAATCTTAAAAAGGTATAACCACAAGAAAAAGTGCTGGAATTGCCTTTTTGAGATTAAAATGTTGCCATTTCTTCGGCTGTGGGAAAGGTGACACAGTGTGTTTCGCTGCAAAAAGTGGAAACTTTTGGGTGATGTGTACAGCTTGCAACTTTAGGTGTTTTTTATTACTTGTCTGAGTCAGCTGCTTAGGTATCATAAATTGGAACGGTCCAGAGACAAACAATCCATTTTATACAGCAGAGTTTAGACATATTTTCTATTTATTGTTCTCACTGCTTTAAAACAAACAAATAATTTAAAAAAATCAACCCTGTGGATGCATACTTGCCTGTTTTGAAAGGACCTGTGTCTGTATAGCTACATACAGATGTATGTGTACAAGCAGAGGACTGTTGTTAAGAAGATGTTTATACAGTGGCAGAACTTTCCAGGAAGAATTCCAACAAAATAATTAAATTTTGCTACAGCTTAGTCCTTCCTCACTCCATTTCACATGCCAACATAAGCCCTGCCTTAAAAACACCCATCTGGCCCAAATATGCATGACTTGTATGTTTCTCACTGCTCTCTAGCAGTTTATCTTGGATGTCCTAAAACTTGAATACTTGACTAATGTGTTTTCCACAAGCGGCTTAAATGTTAATTATACAATAATTTATCTATAAATAAATCATATTAATGTAGACTGAAATCTATATTGCACTATCCAGAAGAACATTATAACAAATTTGAGAATTTTGGTTTTTTTACATGACAAAATACAGCAAAAACAGTGGGGTGGTTGAAAATAACTAACTACATACTAGTCAACATTTTGAGGACACAGTAGCTCAACATTTTGGAGCCTTTTTAAAAAAATATTGTTTATATTAAATAAGCATTACTTATGCCTGAGCTTTATTTAAAGCAATTAACAATTTAGTCAAGTGAAACAAAGAAAGCTATTGTGCCTTAGTCGTAATTAATGGATGTAGTCTATTTAATGTTATCTGTTCTTTAGGTAGAAAAAGCTATAATAAAAATCTAGTTTTTGCTTGGAGTCTTAATGCTAGTTTTGAATTTACAGGCTTCCATCCATAAGGCTTAGTATGCTGTGGCTGTTCACTTTTGTCTGTTGATGAGATTCAGCATTGTGTGTAACAAAATTGCTTCATGTTTGTTTGTTTGTTTTTTCTCCAGAGCACTTTGCTTGGAGCAGACATATGTTTGTTCAGAATGACAATTGATGCTCTTTCAAACTGAATTTCAAAGGTGTGACTGTTTAACCCATATATGCCGTACCATACTCTCACGAAATGAGATGCACACATGGCATGTGGTTTATGAGTTATGTAGCCACATAAAGCTTTGGCAAAAACACAATGCATCCATAAAACCCCCTGGAAATAGAAGGTGAAGTAGCATAAGATCTTCAATCACTGCCTATGCACAGTGGATCACATCTACTTCTAGTGCTCTGCTCACAAATGCATGAAGTGCATGCTACTAATCAATACATGAAACATGAATAAGTTCCAAGTCCAGTGAGATGATTTGTTATCTGCCAAAGTGTAAGGAAACTAGTGTTTTATGCAGGCATTGTTACTTATTTTGCAGTGAACCTAAATACAATATCTGTTTTCCAATATTTATAAAGGAAAATGCAAATCATTCTTCACATGAAAGGGGCATGTAATTTTCTTCGCTCTCCAGTGTTAACTAAGTGCTAAGATGTTCTAGAAAACATAACATTCTGAAACTAATTTGTTCTTGAAACCCATTACTTCCTCAGAAGTATAGGGAAGGGGAAATTAAACTCAATCTGTGTGCTGTTAAGCTGTTGGAGCCACAACGACTTAACTGAGCTATTACATATTTTGCAGATTGTAAATCTGAACATACATATAAAATGAACTGAAATCCATAACCAAAGCAGTTATTATGTTTTTCCTGTATATAATCCACAACTTTTTAAAAAAATAAAGTCCTTGAAAATAAATCCTAAGTAATCTGTCCTTGAGTAACCTACACTAAATGAGAGGTGAAGGCTGGAGAGGATCAAGAACATGTTAACTGTTGATGAGGGGTGGCAGGTTACAATGATCCTTTTCGGGGCTAGGGGGGTCTAAACTTAATTTCACCTCATAATACTCACATAAGAATATAATCTGCACTTCCTGAATTGCTGTCATGTTCTGAGGTCTTTTTTCAGAGATATCCCATTGGTTGTATGTGTGAAATACAGTATTTTAAATTAAATTTGGTCAATGATGAAGTACAGTTGGGCTAAAATACAAGTTAAAATCCAGCATCTGACAATAACCCTCTACTGTATAAATTAAACAGCAAAAAGGGTGCTCACTGATCAAGTGGTCACTGGTCAAAGGAAAGTGTATTGGCAATTTCATGTCTGTTCAGATAAACTTCCGTCCTTTTTTCTGAACAGGAACACCTGATTGAAAATGAAGTGTCTATTCTGCGTCGAGTGAAGCATCCAAATATCATTATGCTTATCGAGGAAATGGATACCCCAACAGAACTCTATCTGGTGATGGAGCTGGTCAAGGTAAGACTAAGGAGACTTTTTTTTTTTTTTTTTTTTAAATTCTCTGTGTTGGTATGAAATCTGAGAAGTATCTAGGAACATTAAGATCTTGGGAGACATAATCAGGTAAGATTTCAGTGGCAACCTGCATTTTTAATCATGCAAATACTCTTGTAAATCAGTTATATTAATGGAATTTATGTCTCTTCAGTTGTAATTAAACTATTTACACAGATTTGAGGTAATTTTGCAATGTATGTGTGCAGTCTGGAGAGAAGTGGATAGTGGTTTTTAGATCATGTTTACAATATGCAGGAGTAATAGTGATATGCATTTACCAACAGAACACCTGCATTTTTTTCACTAATATCTTTATTTAATAATTTGCTTTAAAGAAACGAACTCTCTCTAATGAATTTATCTTAGTAGACAATAGATACAATGACTAGTTTAAACTCAAGTGATTATGGTCCAGCAAAATTAAAACTCAAAAAATCTCACCTGTTTTGCTTATATCAAACATTCACTCACCTTATTTCCAATTCACTAGAGAATAGATGCTGCTTTCATGCATGCACAGAGAAAACAAAAATCTTCATTTTGTTGTCACCTTGTAAACCAAATACAGAAGTTGCATCAAGTTTTAGTCATGTGCTCTCTTGTATGTGTTCTGTACATACACAGCAACACTGCACATCAGCTTGATTGGCACGTCAGATACAAATAATGTATATCATCACCTTTTATTTTCTGTCTGAAACATTGTTAGATTCAAGTCCCCTCTAGAATGGTTGCCAGACTGGGAAGCCTCTAAAGAAAGTCTGTTAGTTGTTGAATTCATAATTTCTGTAGCCTACCCGTTTCTCTTCCTTTCTAGAAGTTATTTTTATATAGTAAAGGCTTTTTTGGGTTTAAGACTATTTTTTAAAATATATTTTAATACACCACCATCTTGGCCTGTATTTCCTGAATTGCTGCTTCTCTTCCACGTGTACTGAAATGCTTGGAATGCCACCCACAACTCACAGATCACTCCTACAGATGTATCCAGGGTAACCATCATAGAGACACCCACGTAAAATTTGTTGCAATGACTGGGAATGCTGCATCAGTAACTCACTCACATGTTGTTATGTATTCCAAGAGGAACAGGGCATCCATAATCAGAGACTGCACAACTGGCACATTCAGAAATCACCTGTAGGTTCTGCACTTTGGTGTATCATAGAATCATTTAGGTTGGAAAAGATCAGGCTTATGTTGCTTGTCCTCTTCAGCTATATTTATTTGATATTTCTGCAATATCTACAGAAATTGCAATTTGCAGTTCATTACAATTGCCAAATATTTGTTATGTTAGGCTTTTTATTATTGGGCTGATTTATATTACTTTAGGCTTTACTCAAAATCAGGGCTGTTTTTTGCTATGTAAAGGTATTATATTGATAAGATGATGAAAAGGGGAACTGTATGCCTGTACCTGTAGGTAATATAAATGAGCAATCAAAGGTAGGAGATCAATAGAATGAGATCAAGACAGAGAAGAGCTGTGATTTGCGCAAGCTCAGACACCAGAAGCCTGAAGTACAGTTGAGAATTTAATGTAGATGACCCAAGTCCCAGTCTAGTATCTTGGTGACAAGATCATCTTTCTGCAAAATAATTTGTTTACTGTTTAACAGGCATTTGAACATGCCTTTTGTAAAGGAATATTTTATGTGGCTCTTTAATTAAATATTATAATCTTAATTACTTTTCATGTAGTGATCTATTTCCATTACTTTAGGGAGGAGATCTATTCGATGCTATCACTTCTTCTACAAAATATACAGAGCGAGATGGGAGTGCAATGGTCTACAATCTAGCCAGTGCACTCAAATACCTTCATGGTCTCAACATTGTGCACAGAGACATCAAGCCAGAAAATCTCCTGGTATGTCCTATTTATTTTCTAATCTTTTCTCTTACTTTGTTCTCATTAATGTAAATGCTTGTATATAAATGTCAAGGAGCTGAGCAGAGAACAGCAGGAATATTAATTTAGAATAAGTATGTATGAAATAAATCTTCTGCCATGAAATAGCAATCACCATAACCCAAGTGAGCTGTGCTCAAACCTGTCCTTAGATGTATCTTTATTTATATTTTGATTGGCTGCCATTTGGATAAGCAGGAGTATTGTCTCACAAAACAATGAATTTTAAAGCTGTGTTGATGAATTATTTATTATAGTTTGCAAGTGGGAGAAAAGGTGGGCTGAGTGCCATTTCTTTGAACGATCATATGGTTATCTCAAGCAATTTTTTTTTTTCTTTTTCTTTCACTGTCATAGTAGGAACATCTTTCTGATGATTTACCAGTATTCTAGCCATGAATTAACTCTGTACATACATTTATTTTGTTTTAAGGGACTGACTACTTTTGTTTTCAGCAGAGACATAAAATAACTGTGTTGACAAGAATTACCATGAAGTCTGCTTTGGGAACTGCTTAGACTATAGTTCACAGAATGGGAACAGCGTGCTATCTTGCTTATACACAGAGGTTATACTTACGTATTACATATTGGGTATTAGATATTATGTGTCATGCACTGAACAAACAGGGCCATAATCTGGTCTGCTTGAGCCACTGTCATCAGGAATGCTAGTAGCTTTCATCAACACTTGGTAGGCATTTCTTAAAGCCTTCTGTGGTGTTTGTCAATCCTGTTTAATGAGGTTGCATCTAGAGTAAGAGTCATGCTTATCCCAGACCAGATTTTGAACAATTACAAGGATAGGGCTATAGGCTGAAAATATTTTCCAATTAATAGGCAGTTCTTTCCCAACTAATTCCACTGACAGTGTTTAGCAATTTAAATAAGCCCTCAAATAAATTAGATTGTTTAGCAAAAGGAAGGGAGGGGGGGCTTCTCCTGGAAAATGTAGTCACAGCAACATGGCACTTAAGAGCAAGAAAATGAAGGTGAAAGTCTCACTTATTATCAGTGCATCTTCAAACACAGCCAATCCAAAGAAATTTTAAGCTCTCATTAGTGATTGAATCAGTTATAAATAGGCACAAATGTCCTTTCTGCCTAGAAAGCCTAAAGAGATCACTCAACAGATGCAAATCTTATTCACTGTGATTGACAGTGGCAGAATGTTAAGGTAACGTACTGGTATTGAATGTAAATGCAAATAATTCCCATCAGTTGCTACCTATAATTGCAAGTAGTTAGTTCTTTTGCACAGGGTCATCCAGCTATCTGAATTACAGTCTCTTTACTAGTCATGCATTTAAAAATACGAACTCTTAAGAGTAATAGCAGATATGAAGGTTTTACATCAAGGAGAACAAGTGTTTCCATTAATGATATGAATTACACAGGGGAATGAAGGAAGGTATTGCTGCCTTAGCAGTGTTCAGTTGTTTGAGGAAACCAAATAAATTCAGCCATTCTGGAGATTCTGGTGTCCTGCATTCTAGAAACTAGATTCTATTAAAATCGTGTTAACATAAACATTTTACTTTAAGAACAAAACCAAGATTAATTTATTAGGGATGTTTCCTTTGCTGTTGGTCTGGTTTGATTTACTCTTGCTATCACTGTCGTATAACACTTTTCTTTCTATTAAAATTTAGCTTCTTTCATCAACAAAATGTGCTAGATTCTTTATGGGGCTTTTGGTAAGATGCACTTGGGTCTGCACAGAAGCCTAAACACTTCTCAGTCAGCTTTCTCACTCCTGTACTGCACTTGCCTAGACTAAGCTTAGGGAAGACATTTGCCTATGAAATATCCAGTATGCTAACTGACTAGATTTATGCTAAGTTAGCGAGAGATGTTAAACAAATCTGATTGTAGCTGCCAATCCAATTTTAAAGTCTAGGTCCCAATCAAATGGAAGTATAGTATTATATTTTTCTTAATATATTTAAAACGTCTTAGCATTCTAGGATTGGGTTCCCCCCCCCCCCCCCAGTTGCTTGAGGCTATATCATGGTCTGGCCTACACTAGCTCCAGCTGCACTGTGACAGTCAATGGTCATACCATTTTTCTCTTCTTTCCCTACAGACTTGTGGAAGTTACCTCTTTTTCCTATCTTCTCAGTGTGATGGTTATTATTTTCCAAACAAATTAAAGGATTTAAAAAATGCAGACGTTCTCCTCCTCATTCTGTTTTTATTTTGCTGATTCTAGGTATGTGAATATCCAGATGGAACCAAGTCTTTGAAGCTAGGAGACTTTGGACTGGCGACTGTGGTTGAAGGACCTCTATATACCGTCTGTGGTACACCCACATATGTGGCTCCAGAAATCATTGCAGAGACAGGGTGAGGATGACTGACTAAGACATAGGTCTTGTAACCAATTATTTTTGGCAGGTAGCTCCTAACTGTTGTAAGAACTAGAATGCTCTAATAGGATGGTCCTCTTTTTTTTTTAATAACCAAACCACCTATGAGAAAGCAGGTATAATTCAGTTCCTCGAAGAGGCCAGTCTCCTCGCCCACCCTGCTCCCAGAATTCACCTTTGCTTCCTTACCATCTCCCTAGGACCAGTGCTGGTGCAGTGGAGTTTATTGGTTTGTGTTCCCTGCCTCACCTCACTGTGCAGAGCAGCTGAACAGGGAAAAACAGACAAGCAAAACACAGTGTTCATGTTAGAAACGGAATAATTTATGTTGGAAGAGACTCTGGAGGTCATCTAGTCTAAACCTGTTCTCGGAGCAGGTCTAATTAGATCATGTTGATTCAAGTGACCTTGTTTGGGTGACACATGCTATTTGGTAACCGTTGGTTTACACAACCAACCTCATTTTTCTATATTTAACAGGTAAATACAAAATAATTTTGTAAAATGGTAGAATTTCACAAGTTGTCTTTCCTTTTAGACCTATTAGACCTCCATTCCATCCTATGACTCTTGCCATAGCTGTGACCATTCTGAATTTGATCTTCCTAATGGAGGGAGGTTAGTTGTATTGTTTCAAGCATTGTTCAGGGCAATTGTCATTTGAGAAATATTTCACAGCTGCAGTGAGCTCAAATGTCAAAGGGCACTTCATCTGAATGTTTTAGATTTTGACGAACAGAATCTATTGGATAGAAAAGAATAGGATAAAAGACCTCTTTTTGACCTCTAGTGTTTTAATTTCTGTGCTTTAAAAGAAAAGTGTGATTCTTTTTCCCTGTGTTACTCAAGAGACTGGAGAATTGGTATCTTTCTTGTTGCTTAGCAACACATGATAACCTTAGAGATAGTTATTCCAATATGGGGACTGAGAAAGCACATCCTTGTCTTTTATCATTAATGATTCTGGATTGGGAAACCTTGATACTGAATTGAATCCGAGTATATTCAGAAGACCCTGGAGAGCCTTGAGGCTTATGGAAAAAAAAAATCAATGAAAAATGATGTTATCATGGTTTCTTAAAGACTGTGAAGGATGCTAAGTAAAATGATGCTTAGGTACAAAATACATTTCCACATCATCAGCAAGTAACTTAAAACAGATTCTGAATATATATTCATGTAAATGTAATCAATTGTTTGATTGGAATTACTTTTTTTTAATCCAGCACAAGTAACACAGTGTTGTTTTCTCAGATATGGCTTAAAGGTGGATATTTGGGCTGCAGGTGTGATCACATACATACTGTTATGTGGATTTCCACCTTTTCGCAGGTGAGTGTCCCTGTATGTCAAAGGGAGAAATAGTAATGAACCAAGTTCTTTCTGAGCAAGTCTTACCTATCTCACTGAAGAAGGCACCCTGGGGAAAAAAAAAGGATTAGATTGACAGAATTTCTTTACCTTTTTGTTCTTTTTAAAAATTGTTTTCACTTGTCCCTTTTCTCAGGTTTTGGGATCAATTTTATTTACTTATTTTTCTAAGGGAGCAACTGGTTTACTGCTGTGTGCAGAGATATGGTGGTGTGGGGGCATAATGTATTTTCCTTTTGTCTGCTATGCGTATCCCAGTTCAATGAACGTGTATACTTTGCCCTCTAGTGTTTCTGTTTGGACACGGCAGCTTACTGGTTTGTAGTGTTGAGGATGAAGGTTAATGGTAAACTGAGGTGAGGGGAAGAATTTGCTTATGTTGCATTTTTAACCTTGTTAATCTTTTTGATAAATGTCATATGAGCGATGGAGTTTGCAAACTTGCTACTCAATGTCACAATATGTATGAGTTCTACTAAAAATCAAATGGATATACTTTGTGCCTCAGCAATTTTTTTTGCCAGGGAATGAGAAGGAATTAGCACATTTGAATAGGACTTCTCCTCTTAAGTTATTTGTGCACAGTCTGTTTGTCCATTTTTACAGCAAAATACTTAGTTTTTAACTAAAAATCACCAGACTGAATAAGACTATTTTGCAAAGAATACAATTTAAACAATTGTCAATGGAAAAATTATCATTTAGTTTAGGTATTTGTTTTTTCCATCTGGTTAGTTCATGTTTAAAACTGAAAACATGTTTTGAAAGCTATATTACACAAACAAATGGCAATTGCTTTGAATAGAGTTTGGGGGTTGGGCATGGAGAATGTCCATACCATGCTATTAGAATCAGGTCTTAACCAAGGTTAATAAATATTTATTGCAAAACCAGCCCAAGAGCTAAATTGTTCATTACAGAAATAGGTTGGGTGGATGTTCACAGTGGCTAGGGCCAACAAACAGAGGTTAAAAACCAAAAAAACCTGCTGCCATTCATCCCTGAATATTCCTGAGACCATGTTTTTGATACAAAAGTGCTTATCCTTTCAATATCAGTAGCCTGCCAATATTCAATAAACTAAATTTATCATGTGTTTTCCACATCTCCTCTTTGGACTTTGAAAATTCTCCTGTTGTGATAGTTTAACAGAAGAGGCTCATTTCACTACACTTCTTGCCCGTATCATATGCTTTCTGTAGCAGGTCCTTTAGAACTAGGCTAGCAAATAATTTTTTTAATCACCTTTCTCATTCCTGTATGTTAGCTATGCAGTCTCTATTCCAGTGGAAGTCCTTTCACCTCAATATATTAGTTTTTCTGTTCTCATCACTCCTAACAGCGTAACTATGGCAAACACCTCAGAAGTGCTGCCACTATATAAGCTTGCAAATTATGCATTTATAGTAGTTGATATAACATCATTTCTGTTCCATCCCCAAATCAAGTTAAAAATTCACATGTCAAATTGATTTCTTTCTCATGATCTTTTTCATTATGCTGTTCTACAGTGAAAACAACCTTCAGGAAGACCTCTTTGATCAGATACTTGTTGGGAAGCTGGAATTTCCTTCTCCCTACTGGGATAACATCACTGATTCAGCAAAGGTACCGATATGTTTTCCCACCTGAAATAGTGTTTCTGACAAGCCACTGAAAAGACCGCGGTCTGTTGGAAAGACAGAATAGAAGATTCAGAACAGACTCTTACCCACTCTTCCAGCTACTGTGCCTTTTTAGTTAGATAGCTTAACAGTGCTTGATGAAAGCTTGGCTTTTGCAGGCCATCATGTTATTGTCTGAGTGAGTACGTGTAGCAGAATGCCAGTTGCATTGAGTGACCGTCACATGCTATTCAACTTACTTAATGATGGACTATAAGAGGTTCAGTGCTTCAGCTGTAAAATAAAAAAGAATTTTTCCCTCCTATCACTCTTTTAAGCAAAATTATTGCTGTGTGGACTGAATGCAATTGACATCATTTGTTCCTATTTTACTTGAGCCAGTTAATAGAACTTTTCAAGAGGTGCAGCCAGCTTGATTTGCCATTGCTAATAGTTCTTGTGTTATCATTGCCATTTGTGTTTAAAATGATTGTGTCTGTAGGATAAGGGTTCCAACTTTTAAGCCCCACTTCTCAAGCTAATTCAGTAACGTGCTCTGAATGATATCTGAGGACTCTAGCAAGTGAAGATTATTTGTTATACAGCCAATGAGAAGTTGCATTTTTTCTGCATTTCCCCATGGCTGTTTTATCCATTTGCTAACATTTCCCAAGCTCCAGTCATCTCACACTCTCCAGACATGCATTCTGAACAAACAAGGCCCTCAATCTTGGTACTAAAGGTGACATTTCACTTCAGACTTACACAGACTAAATTACTTGGCTGGTTGGAAAACCTCTCAGTTAGCTATGTTATTATAGAATAGAATCATAGAATCATTTAGGTTGGAAAAGACCTTTAAGATCATAGAGTCTAACCGTTAACCTAGCACTGCCAAGTCCACCACTAAACCATGTCCCTAAGTGCCACATCTACACATCTTTTAAATACCCCCAGGGATGGTGACTCAACCACTTCCCTGGGCAGCCTGTTCCAATGCTTGACAACCCTTTCAGTGAAGAAATTTTCCCTAATATCCAATCTAAACCTCCCCTGGTGGGAGGCCATTTCCTCTCATCCTATCGCTTGTTACTTGGGAGAAGAGACCGACCCCCACCTCTCTACAACCTCCTTTCAGGTAGTTGTAGAGAGCAATAAGGTCTCCCCTCAGCCTCCTTTTCTCCAGGCTAAACAACCCCAGTTCCCTCAGCTGCTCCTCATCAGACTTGTGCTCCAGACCCTTCACCAGCTTTGTTGCCCTTCTCTGGACACGCTCCAGCACCTCAATGTCTCTCTTGTAGTGAGGCGCCCAAAACTGAACACAGTACTTGAGGTGCAGCCTCACCAGTGCCGAGTAAAGGGGGACAATCACTTCCCTAGTCCTGCTGGCCACACTATTTCTGATCCTGGCTTAGGATGCTGTTGGCCTTCTTGGCCACCTGGGCACACTGCTGGCTCATATTCAGCCAGCTGTCAACCAACACCCCCAGATCCTTTTCCACCAGCAGCTTTCCAGCCACTCTTCCCCAAGCCTGTAACGTTGCATGGGGTTGTTGTGACCCAAGTGCAGGACCTGGCACTTACCTGCTTGAAGAAGCAATTTCCCAAAACTGAAGTAATGAACAATTTCCTTGAAATACTCTTGATAAGAATATGAAGACTGACAATTTGGAGGCTATTAAAGGTTTTTCAAGGGGGGATTTGGCTCCAAGCACAGGAAGTTGTTCCTTTGGGAGGGGGACATATTTGTCTTAATAGGCTTGTAGAACCAGGAATTACACCAGTAAGCTAGTTTTTAGTTGCATAAGAAGAAACTTGAATGGATAAACAACTGAATAAAGTTGGGGGGGTTTGGGGGTTTTTTTTTTTATTTTATTTTATTTTACTGACTGCTTTGTATCAATGACCTCTTAAGGTTTATCATATCTGTAGGCACCATTAACAGAAGGCCCATGGAAGTATTTGATAAAGCTAAAGACATCTGCTCTAGTGCCTCTAAAATATGATGAAAGCCACAATACCAAATATTTTGGGATTAACCATGTAATTAGTAGAATTAAGCATTCTTCTCTTTCTGTCTATCTGCTTTTTCCTATACCAGGTGATCCTTAGCTGATGAAATGAGTTAAATGTTTTTTATTCTTCTGGAGCAACACAGAAGAGAACATCGTTTTCAAATAATTTCAGCAGTTTCTTGAATTTCAGATGCAGTTTCTTGCCTCTGATTTGTGTTCTTTATGTACTGTTACTATGTCCATGTACATAGTACATGCTTATATCTGCTCATAAAGGATCTCATCTTTCCTAGGTTTGTTTTCATTCTGGTCACCTGCATGAATATATAGAGAACAAACTGGAACATTATAGCTGATTTTTTAAACATTTCCTTTTCACCTGGTTTCAAAAGACTTGGTTAAACATGAATACAATAAGGAAGCTGATATGAAATATGCTGTCCAGCATACTCTAAACCTAAAGGGCAAATTTTTTATTCCACTAAAGTCACACTGGTATCACTGGTTCTGCTATCAGTGTAAGCTGTTTTTTTTCACCCAGGTAGCAAGAAAATTGCACTGAGAAGAACTTGGTGCAATAATATTTTCCATTGTAATGTCCTTCCCCACTCTTCTCAAGCTCTTCTTTTCTTTCTTTTTTTTTTTTTTTAATAAAGGAGTTAATTAGCCTGATGTTACATGTGAATGCTGAAGCCCGGTATACAGCAGCACAGATCCTAAGCCATCCCTGGGTGTCAGTGAGTAAATTACATTTTACTTGTCTCTAATTTGATATTAAATCTGTACATCTAACCATTAAAGTGTAGTTTTCAGAAGCACCAATACACTTCTGCTATCCCCATTGCTGTTTATTGAACCACTGTTCCCATTTCCACATAAAAGAGAACAGCAAGAGTCTGAAGTTAGCTTCAGCTCTGACAGCACTGTTAGCTTCTGTAATCTGAAAAAACAGAGTGAAGGATATCACTTGCTGACTGTGATAGTAGGTGCTGGGGGTTGCTATAACCCTGCTTAAACATAATATGACAGGCAGATGTGTGACTTGGGCATCTCTTTTGTTATTTCACATTCAACCTAGAAAACAGTCATCTCAAAAATGTATGTGGAAGCACTGTTGTGCATGTTGGCATCTTGCTGCAATGCTGCTTAAAGTACAATCTCCTGTTTCTTGAAGCACTTCAAGCTTCATAAGAGAAATAAAAGTAGCCAATGAAATACCTAATTTAACATAGCCACCAAGCTGATGGCTGTCAGGTCCTTCATATTTTTGGTCAGCAGCAATGGGGAACACCAATGTGCATCGCTTATTGATTTAAAATCAGTTCATTATTAATAAATACTAGGTTTACATGTACATAGTCAATGTTTATTTCCACACACATTTTAAAAGAGGGACTGAATATCATCTATGGAGTTCCCTCAAACAAGAGAAGACAACTATAACGAGTGTGTCTATGCATAACAGCTCCTCTCAAATGTATTTATGGTACTGTATAATGTTTCCACACTTAGGACATGATGGACCATTTAAAATAGTGATTTAAAAGAAAGCCAAATGACAAATATGCTTTTTATTTTTAACATTATTTCAAGCATTTCAAGTACTTTTAACATGCTTGAATCAAACTTGAGGTTTATAATTGTGGGACAAATCAATGGACTGAAAGTATACAGCGTCACATGGCATTTTAAGAAATAGAAGTTCATACATAAAACAGTGGTTGCTACATTCCTTTCCTCTGTAATTTTTCTTAACCTGTATCTCACGTAGCAGAGGGCATTCACTTTTGGGCTGCCTGTCTGAATGCTTACTTCACATTAAAAAGCAGGGAGTACCTGAGGATAATAGAAAACTTCTCTTTTACTCAGTTACATTCAAACATACTTTTGTTTTTTTCCTAACTTGAATATTGTGTTTATTCTTATACAGGATGATGCTTCCCAGGAGAATAATATGCAAGCTGAAGTAACAGGTAAACTGCAGCAGCACTTTAATAACACCCTACCCAAGCAAAATAACACATCTGCTGGGGTTTCTGTCATCATGGTAAGAGAAATGAACATTTTTATACATTGATATTATACTTTGCATATTTTCCTAACAGTGCTCTATGAGCATGTGTGGTGCAAGAATAGCAAAACCAAAGCTAGAATAATCTCTAATTCTAGTCTTTATTTGTGTATAGTGTGGATTGTCTCATCATCGCTTGAGAGCAACTGAGTCTTATCGCAGTGTGCTAGCTAAGCTATAAAAACAAGCTTTCAAACAGAAACATGTAAACACTAAGTAGTTGTATGTTGAAATGAAACTTATTAATGAAGTGAAATCTTTCATTATAAAAACTGTAATTTTTTTATCATACTGACCACCTAGTTACTTAAGTAGGCTCTTTCCCTCTGCCCGACCAAGTATTGCTTGACCTTGAGCATACTGTTCAACACTACACTTGCCGGGAAACCAGACTCCATTTCAGAAACTTTCTTCGTAGTATTGAATATTTAGCACATTAATTTTGTCCCAATCTAACCCCCTGCTATGTTTTTTCTGTTCCCTAATGGGGAACTTTCTTCAAAGCATATAAAGGAACCCTGATGACCTATAGTTAACTTACATAAACAGTAATTCCAGAAGGCAGATGTGTGAATCATGGTAGAAGAAATAGAGTTTACTGTTATCAGTACTCAGAACCGCACTTGTAATTGACCAGTCACTTTTGCAGAGAATATGCAGCTGCTATAGAGATTGAGCTGCCATTCTGTTCTTATTGTGGTCTATTCTTATCTAATGCAAGGATGCACACTGCGCACAAAGACTATCTTCAGTTACTAAAAGAAAAATAAAACCATCTATGGTGGTAACATAACAGTGATTTCCAACCCCACCCCTCCCCATTAGTATTAATTACTCTCAAAGTCCAGCCCACTTATGTTAACAAAGAACTGTTTTAATCATCTGAAAGTAGGTACATTTAAATAATGTTTCTGCATACATATATACTTTTGCAAATATATTTATGTAAATTAAATAGGCCAAAAATTTAAATGTAGGAAAAGCGGTAACATAAAAATAAAAATGAGAGAAGTCAGAAAATGGATTTCAGGTTCATGCTGTTGTCTACATTTCATTTGACAGTTTGACTTGACAGTTTGAGAGGGACTTCAGAGCTTCATTCTTTATACTGTTGAGACTATGGATAAGCCTGAAGCTGAAAACTGGTATAAAATGCACTATATGTAATATGAGCAATTTTAATTCTCTCAGCCCCTCTCCAACTTGCATGCCACTTAAGCCTGTCTCAGATCTCTGACACAGTGTAGCTTCTGGCTTCCTATTGGTGTGGGTTTTTTCTGATCTGTTAGCTACTGACATTCCTTCAGCCAGGAAAGTACACCTCGTTAAAGCTTTTCATTTTCCCTTTTCCTGCCTTATTTCCTTCTAACAGGTATGGAAGGATGTAAATGCATAATTATTTATTTCTGAATACAGCTCCCAGTTATTGCTGAAGGGAAAAGTAACTTCTGTTGAAAACACTGTAATCTAATGAGAGTTAAGTCTCCAATTTGTTATTCTTGCCCTCGTTTATCTAGAGCATTGAAATTTAGTTATCTTCATGTTAAGAAGTTCTTCACTTATACTAGCACTCATTGCTTAAAAAACATTCCGATTCAGACAAGCACAGTATTGTAATTCTCATGTATTCCAGTGCATTGCTATATCAGTCCACCTGCATATTTAATGGAATCCCTTTTAGCATCACTTCATTCAAATATTGTCATCTGGCCAATGCAGATAATACCGTCATGTGGCGGATAAGTAAAAGTGCACATACCTACTTCAGTTTTCTTGCACAGGAGACTCTTTCTGCCCCCAAAACCATGTTGCTGTTAATTCATTAGCGATTTTTTTGTCAATTTCAAAATGTTCTGTAAATTTAAATTTGTTGCAATTGTGTTAGTTCTGCTTAAAGTAAGTCTAGTTTCTGTCCCTTGCTTCCTTCCTTTTTCCTCCTTTCCCAATGCCTGCATTGCTTTCCTCTGAGTAGGTCCAAGGCAATGGTACGTACTAACGGCTATGCTTTGTTCTGCTGCACAAAAAATACATGTTCTCCATTTGTAACAAGAAGAAAGGAGAAATAACTCAGCCAGTCTGAAGTGGAAAGAGCTTTACAGCCACAGAAAAACAGTAAAGGAAAATCTTTTAAACACTTACAAAAAAGCTTTCTGTATTAAGTGATACATATTTGAAATATTCTAAGCAAACACTGATATAGCTAGCTATTTTTTACTTTCTCAGATATATCTTGGTCCCTGCCCCTGGGAGTGTTTTTGTGCATGTGTGTATCACAATATCCAAAAGCAATTACAAAGAGATGGGAATCCTATGAAGACAGAACCAAAAAAACCAAAACCACTGAAATAAGCATTGTTTCAATTTAAAATAAACATTTTAATTGCCACTTCAGCCTTTATGGTATCACAGAGCTAGTCAGAAGGTAATCAGTCCTAAATTAATAAAAAACATTTTACTTGTCAACAGTAAAATTAAGCCTCCTCTTCAATCTTTAAAAAAAAAATAAAATCCTAAATTGCATTACATAGGTATGTATTGCTATGTGCAAGGTGTGACAACTATCAGAGGCTGCTGTGAGGACAGCACAGGAGAAAATCACTGTCAGCATGAACCGAAAGCATTTCCTTTCCCTTTTAAATAACTTATCCTGCCCCTGAATTACCACAAGCCTGTTTATTCACAACTCTTTTTTCCAGCAAGCAAAAGAGGAAATGCAATCCTGCCAGCATAGCAGCTACTTTGATAATGATAAAACTGCTGCATATCATAGCTAATCTCAAAAGCCTAGATACAGTTCAGCTAGTCATTTCCTTGCATGCTCCATTTGCAAAGTCGATCGATTGTTAGTAGCAGAGAATGCAGTTGTGTACCATTGAATTTTCTCCTTGTATCTGGATGCATATAGACTAATGTTGTAACCCAATTAAAAAAAAACAACCAACCAAACAAAAAAAACCACAAAAAACCCCACACAAAACTAAAACACCCTAAATTCAAATTATTTAACCTTTTCTTTTGGGAACTTTTATACTCAGTAGTTTGGTCTGAAGAAGCCTGGCAGGAAGGCCTTGCGGGGAGGAAGGGTATCATGAGGCTGCTTGCTACCCTCCCCTGCCCCAGCACACAGCCACATCATTATACAAAATAGAATAGTTTCAGCAGGAACGTCTGAGTGAGACTGATTCCACAACAACCCACCATCCGTATACCTGCAAATTCTAGAAGTCCTCTATTTGAGAAATCGGAGATACTAGTCCAGCTCCCTTTGCCAAGTCAGGTAAAAGAGAAATTTGAATTTAGGTACCCCATAATGAAATAAGTTTTCACTACCAAGCTATATGATCAGTTTGGAAAAAAGAGTATAAGTACCTTATTTCTGCTGTCCTTGATGACTTTGATGCAATAAACCACATCTTTAAAAAAATGCATGCTAAATTTAACTTGTATCAGAAAATTATTTCAGTATCTAAAACTAATATTTTAGTGAATAGTGTATTAGACAAACTCCACTAAGAATACATAGAAATTTTCACATTAGTAAAGCAAGTCCTCCTGAGCAATCAGTCAAAAAAAAGAAATTGCTAAAGAAAAGGCAGAGCACCTGACCTTACTTTACAATTAGCACATCCCAGCTCAAAATATGAAATTCCACATAAGTGTCCTATAATGCTTACACAGACATATGCAGGGAGTGCCACAAAGGTGGAACATGTATTTGTGCTCTGCTCCTTGGTTCAAGTGTCACACATTTGTAGATTACTGCAGAAAGCGCAAGCTGTACATAACCAGTACCTTGCACCATTCTACATAACTGAATAAACTACAAAGAACTTCATTAATCTGTGGTAACCTAAATCTGTATTACCACTGGTACTTGAAGATCTTCCACAAAGTAAATAGTTAAGCCAAGAAGTATATGGATTTATAATGATCAGTATCAGCCTTCAAACTGTGAAACAAGACCAATTACGCTGTCCCTCCAAGTCTTAGAAAGCAATTTTGACAATATTTTTGACATCGGAACTACTAGATTTCCCTCTAGGTCACTTCAGACATTCTGCTAGCAATTAAACATTACACTGTGGTTTAATACAGCTTGCAGTATCCTTCAGAGGGTATGAAAGTTGTCGGCTTCAGCAGACACACCACATACTCCAGATAATCCACCTACTGCACTATAGAGTTCTTCGTTTTCATTCTAACCTGCTATTCACTTCTCCAGTAAGCTAATTTTGAAGGATGGTATTCAGAAATGATGCATTTTTTGCCACTGTCAGCTTCATGAGAGGTCACTTGCCTACTCTCAACAATAAGCAGAAAAACAGACCCTTTTCTTTAAGACAGAAAAAATCGTTAGGTTTTTATCTGTCATCTTCACAAACAGATACACTTCTGTACCATGTGGTTTGCTACAGAAAACGTATTAAGTTTTCACTAAGCATCATGCAATGCCTTGTGTCTGCAAAAACACAGGTACATAAGTTTTGCTAATAGCTAGTATGAAGATTTCCTGCCATATCATAACCACTCATGTCATTTTTTTTTTCCACATCAGACTTGCAAGATTAATTTTAAACTCGCACCATCATGGAAGACGTATGCCTGGAAGATAAGTTTTCCTTATGTTTTCTAAAGTCAGCACCACAAAACGCTACAATTAATTATATATAGGATTTCTAATGTTATTTCTCCTTTTTTTTCTGGCTCTAATGCATGCACTTAATGTCTTGTAGATTTGTTTTAACCCTTAAGTTAAGACAGGGTTTTGATTTAACTGCTCTTTTCATATTTTGCCTTGGGTTTTTTTGTTTGTTTTTAGAACACAGCTCTAGATAAAGAGAGTCAGATTTTCTGCAGCAAGCGCTGTCAGGACTCTGGTAGAGCTGGAATGGAGAAAATTTCTGCAATTACTGCTGCAGCTGATGATCTTCATGTGGCTGGGTCCAAGACCCTCTTCCCTGCTGCTTCTGAGCCACTCAGAGCCCCCACGCTCCCTGCCTCAGTATCTCCCGAGTTTGCTGGGGATCAGCCTGGTGCGTAGGACTGATTAAACCAAATCCAACTGAAGCTCCCTGCACTCTTGCCACAATTTCTCTTCATTTCACATGACAGTTTGTTTTCAGTTTGCGTGCACCCTCTCGTGGCGAGCCCAAGGCAGGCTCTGTCATGGGAGACTGATCTTCTAAGAGCGGGTGAGTGAACGTGCTTTTTGAGTGCTCTTTGCCCTTGTCTTGAGAACAGCAGTAGGGGAAAGATTCTGGCAATGTTAGATGATTTTTAAGTTATCTATCTGTGTTAGTTGCATTAACTGCATTTCACACACAGCCTTGTGAAATAGACTAACTTATTGTGTAGCTAAGCATATTTTTATATGAGCAGTGACATGATGAGCAGTTACCTGGCCTCACCTCTACAAGCAGGCCCCGTTCTGTTCTTCTGATGAGGATTCTCAGAAAAGTGGGAGAGGAAGACAAGGGAAGAAAACTTATATTCACCTTATATTCCGATGCCTCTATTTTTAGCCAAGTTTCTACTAAACTTGAAGAGGCAAATTTTCACAAAAAATTTTTTAGTGGACTAACTGTAAAATATCATGAAAAAAACATTGGAGATAGAGGAAAGGAAGGTTGTTTTTGCGTCAAGTTTGTTATCCGACTTGCAGGCTGCAGGGTAGTGTTTAGATAATATGAATTTAAATAAAGTGACTTGGGATGTAAACATGACCACTGGACATTTATTTGTAACAAAGACTGGAGTCAAGGAAGCCTTTTTGTTCTAGCCATTTTCTATCCTAATCACAATTGTCCCATCCACACCTTTCTCCAGGGTAAAACTACCTATTAGATAAAATAAAATGGCTTTGGACCTGCGAACAGAAAGCCTGCTGCATGTTATCTAAGCTAGGATGAATGGAGCAGTTCTTAGTTCTAGGGTGAGCTGATTGAGGAGCTACTACAAGTAGCTGCCATCAATAGCTATCAGAGGTTTGTCAATGCTGTCCCCCTATTCACCTGGTGCAGGCACTGGAAACAGGGATTGGGGAGCAGCTATCCTTAATCTGCAGTCACAGATAGATGAGGTTTTATCTTTACCATAATGCTTAGTTCAATATAGTATGTATTCAGCTTATTGTTTTCCTTTGCTCGTTCTTACAAATTGGTCATAGTTCATTTTCTTTCTTAGCTATACTTTCTACTAGAATTGTAAAAGAAAGACCTGCAATAAACTTTCTTCATTTAAAAAAAAAAAAAGGTCATTCATTTCTTTGAGAACTCAGTTATTTTGTCAGTGAAAATGTCGTCTTATTCTCTCTGGAGAGATTGAACAGTTAGATACCTACTACCTACCAAAAAGATTTCATAAAATTAATCTGAGGGATTCCCATAACATTTTAAAGTTCATTGACTCTTACGGAAGACATAGGTAATACATGACCGAACATGAGTATTTTACCTTTTGAAGAGGCAATTAAAGATCAAAAAGTGCCGACTGATAACTTAAGGCCATGGTACAGCTGAAAGAACTACAGCATCTTGGCAAAAAAAGGGTAGTAAAGGTATGAAAACATATTACATGTCTTAAACTATGATAAAAAGGTTGGGCTACAACCAGTCATTGTGAATTAACTTTGTTATGGGTTCACTGGAGTAAGTTCAAGATATTTGGAGAGTATGGGAATGGCCTTTCTATAAAATTATGTACATTTATCTTTTGGTACAGTGCAAAAATGTGAAGATAACACTCTAACCTTACTCAGAACAGAAACTAGCAAGAGTCCATTAGCTAGGTGTGTGTGTGCAGTTGGTAAATTCTATAACAAGTCTTAGACTAAGCTAAAGAAAGGATGCATCATTTCAGATGGAGCAGGCTAACCAGCAAGCAAAAGGGAGCTCCCGACAGAGAAGACAGTGACAGACTACTGAATTGGGAGATCAGTAAAGAAGAAGCAGCAACAAAGTGATGAACACTGGGTTGAGTTCTGTTTTTTCTAAGAGGATGGCTATTCAGCTGTGCAAGGCCTAGGTATTTATTTTACGAAGAAAAAACTGTCATGGATTAGCAGAGATATCTAACAAGTCGTGTTCCACAAAACTTCATGCATATAGAAAAGAAAGGATGATAATTTGCCTGGTCAACAGCTGCCAGTTCTAAACTATTACTTTGTCTCATGGACGAAGAGAGTAAAGACATACATACCCTGATTTCATGTCCCTGAGTTCATGACTGATCAACATCTAAACAGTCTTAGACAAGTATTTTGATTCACAGAGCAGAGGCAGTTGATAGACTATGCCAAAACACCTGTTTAAAAATAGTGACAACAGCTGGAAAAGATTATCATGTTGCCAATATCATCGGGTAAAAACATGGGATAGCTGGGCAAGTTCTTAACTCTATGTATGACCTTAGGAAAGTTGTATCACTACTCCATGCCTTAATTTAGTTCCACAGTTGTTAAATCTATGGGTGCATAGGTGGGATGTTTGTGCAGCTCAGGGTATCACAGTTTAACATAAAAATAAAGACGTGTTGGTTAACACTAAAACACTTAATGAAGGCTCATACGTATTATGTTTCATTTGTTATCTACTGCACTTTCATTTAATCCTTCTCTTTTTGTAGAACCATCAGTTGCTGGAAGAAGGCAAAAATAGAAAAGAAATTGTAGAACAGAACTATGCTATCTATCTGTTCTGAAGGGAAAGAAACTACTATAGAAACTGTAAACTCAAGTTATACGTTTGACAAAGAGGACTGTCACCTTTTTTTGTTACATAAAAGTACCTGAAATTCATGTACCATTTTGATAGATATTGATTACATGCCAGTTTTTTCAAACACTCAACAGTGACAGCACAACTGCTACCCTGCCTACATTTTAAAATATGAATTATTAAACAAAAGTATTTTTAAAAATCCCTGGTCTTTTTAGCTCCTTTGAACGTGAGTAGTTGTTCATATATCCCAATGGAGCCAATTCCTGCAGTTCTCAATTTGAAATCCCAGAACTGAATCTTCCCCTGCTGTAAAACAGCATAACACTAAGTTCACTGAGATTCCCATGAAAATTTACCCTTACAGACAATTACCCCCATTCTTGAACTTATAAAATTAATTACAATCATTGTCAAAATACATCAAGGTAGATGGTGTTTTATGATGATGTTACTTTCATCAAGTACTGGCTCATGCTTACTGCTAGTCATTAAGAATATTTATGAAGGTCAGTAAATCTTACTTTGGACTACTTTAGTAAACAAAGATCTCTTGTTTTTAGATGCAGACATAGTTCCCTCCCATCTAAACTGACTACTTGAGGAAGAGAAGCTAGGAGGAAGTAATGACTAACAGATTGCAGGGTAGTTCTTCCTAAATTAAATAAATAATTATCTTTTATTTAAATAGATAAATTAATTATATATTTAGGATCCCAGAAAGTATTTTTAACCTACTTCTTACTCCAAATTTTCCCTTTCTTTCTTCCTGTTTGTTTTTTTGTTGTTGTTTTGTTTTTTGTTTTAAATAAACCAAAACAAAACAGGCTTTTCTACTATAGTAAAGTGTACCCCGTGCACTGGACTTACGAACAAAAAGCATGAAGCTTTTTGTTTGAGCTGGGGAAGTTCAGTCTTTTAATTCAAGGAAGCAGGTCTTCTAAGACCTCATCAACCTCTCTCAAAAATAGAGGTTCTGTGATTTGGGTATGTGGTGAGAAGACTGCAGCGACAACGTTAACTTCCGCAAGTAACATCCAATGCCATTTTTGTTGCTCTATGCTTAGAGATCACACTGAGTGTACATGAAAGAGGTTGCCAAAATACACAAGTGATCAGGCACCCTTCAGCAGGTGCCAGACACTTCGTGTTACCTCTTGGAGGGCCCTCGGGAGATGTTTCAGGAGATATTCCTGAGACAGGAGACATTCCAGCACCCTGGTATACAGCGAGGAGATCAGAATCAAGATCCTGTATATGATTTCCAACAGGGATCACAGCTTTGGCCTTTATGAGAAGACTCTCATTTTCCTAATCTACTTGAAATAGAAAAATGTTAGCTAGGAAGCAGTAACTTGTTATACCACTGCCTGTACACTCACCAAAAAGGGGTTCAAATTTCTATTCACAGAAGTAATTTTGATCATCACAGGCTAAACCAATAAATTTATCTAGCAAGCAGGAAATTTTTATTTTAAAAGTTTCTTTTAAGCCTCGTTTTCATATCTTTCTTCCCCCCAGTCTAATTATTACAGATTGATAAATTTACTGAAGTATTTATTCACTTTTATATAAATACACTTCATCAATTATCTTTGTTTTTTACAGTTTTAAAATGGGAAATGATATTTTGCATTTACTCATTATTTCTTTCAAGCTACATTCAAACAGCAATTGGAAAGCAACAGAAATGCACAAAACTAGTAACCTATCCAAAGTGCTGGTTAAGTAAAACTGGGTTGTTTTTTTTTAAGATTAATAAAAGGCAAGCAAATCAAACACTCCTACTGCAATCAGTTTCAATGTCTAATGCATACAAATAGGTATCTAGTTGAGCTTTTCTGTGAGGGGAGTCCTTTCTAGGGGTATTTTTGTTTTGTTTTTAAACTAAATTAGCATCGTAAAAAAAATACCAGGGCAGGGACTGAAGAAGCAAGCTGCCATGCAACCATCCACCAAGAAGTTTTTCCTCAGCTGTTGCTTCTGTTCTTGATTTTGTTTCAAACAGCATTTGAATTTTAAGTGTCTTTGTCATACTTGGAAACAGAAAGCCCAGAGTGAGAATCATGTAAGATGAAAGTTTTATAGAAGCACAGCTTCACCAAGAAGTACCAGCAACTATTCCCTTCTCCCCAAAATTAATTTGCCAATTGATATGTAATACTGAAGTTTAGAGTGTTTAAACGCTGAACGCTTAAAGTTTAAACATGTTGCTTAAAAAGACACTAGCTCTATTGTTTAGAATGGTCAGATTTTGGTTTTGCAGCTACTGGGGCTTGCTTGAAAAAGGATCCCTAGCACACAGGATAAAGAAGACAAAAAGCAAAATGTGAGAGCAATCTGCAGTGTCATCTATCTGGATGGATATTGGATATATCTATTGCTGAATACACCAAATTCTAAACACACAAGTAGACTCAGTTGTGCTACAGCATTTTGTAGCTCAGAGCTCACAATACACAGGAAACAAAGCAACAGTGGGAAGAAAAAAATTAGAACAACTTGAAGAAAATAGCAAATGATCATATCTCAAATTTTGTCCATTTATCAAATAGCAAGTACCACATTTTGAAAACCTCTTTTTGTCTATTCCCATGCAATACACCGTAATTTCCAACACACACATCTAAATGTCTTTAGTTGACTATATAATGCAGTCCCAAGTACGAAGATGTATATAATTTCAGATTCTACTAAATATACAAATCTCCTTGGTTTCAAGACTATGCTTTCTGATATTATCTCAATTCATTTACAAGAAAGTAGTTGTAGTTCCCATAATTTATAAAAAGTTGTGAAATATTTTACATACTCTTTATAATAATATGCTTCGTTATAATAACATCTCAACTAAAAATAAACTATTTACAGATACAAGTTAGAATTTATTCTTTCAAACTTTGTTTCATATGTTTTAATCCATTTTTTTTCCTCATGAGACTGGCTGTATTTGGCAGGGCTTTAGGTTACATGTAGTTGAATATCAGTAAATCTAAACAAAATTAGAAACTATTTCCTACAGTTTTTGATCCAGAGCTTTTAAAGAGCAGCTTTACATTATGACACGTAAGCACGGACGTGCATCATTAACTGTATTAGTTTACTGAAGATCTTAGGTTGGTTCTATATAAAAGTAAACTATTTTGGATTTCATGTAATGTTGTATCATGTGGGAAATCGAAGCGAGTGACTCATCTCAAGCTTTACACAAATAATCCTAACCCTATATGGGAAAGGTCTCACTGGTTTAGAGCAGCACCCAGAGAATGGCCGATCTCTGGTTTAACTAGGATGCAGCCAGTTTCTCAAGAACAATACAGTCATCTTTTATTCCCTTTGAATTACTTCCAAGTATAAGAGAAGGAGAAAGCAATACAGAGATGCCATAACACAAGCACACTTAAATCTCTGTGAATATGAAACTTAGTACATAAAATGGAAAAGCTACAATCTAGGTAGTCACCATATCTAGGCTGTTCTTATTCAATATATCTAACAGCAATTATGTCCCGCCTAAAGTTGCAATAAAATTCATTTCCCACATAAGTCCCAGTTTTGAATTTCCTTTTGCTACTAAAAGAAATGAAAACAATTTTTTGTTTCAGGTCACCAGCTCTGTATGAAAAACATGGGTCAAGTTTTTGTTGCTGCTGTTCAGGTATGTGGAATAACTGAAGACTGAAACTCCACTGTTCCTTAAAAATCCCTGGCCTGATCCCACACGTTAAAAGCACCACAGCAGAAAAGGTTCTCCATAAGGTTTCTAAACAGAAATTCAATTTGCGTATTTTTCGAATTACAGTGAGAACCCCAAAATCATACCAACTTTTGACAGTAGTTGTAAAAAACAGCTACCACTGTACCATAGTAGTATTAACATCAACAAGTATCTACAAAGAGGATCCGGGAAACTACAGGCCTGTCAGTCTGACCTCGGTGCCGAGGAAGGTTATGGAGCAGATCATCTTGAGTGCCATCATGCAGCACGTGCAGGACAACCAGGTGATCAGGCCCAGCCAGCATGGGTTCAGGAAAGGCAGGTCCTGCTTGACCAACCTGATCTCCTTCTACAACAAGGTGACCCGCGGAGTGGATGAGGGAAAGGCTGTGGATGTTGTCTATCTAGACTTCAGTAAAGACTTTGACACGGTTTCCCACAGCATTGTCCTGGAGAAACTGGCTGCTCATGGCTTGGATGGGTGCATGCTTTGCTGGGTACAAAACTGGCTGGATGGCCGGGCCCAAAGAGTGGTGGTGAATGGAGTTTACACCAGTTGGCGGCCGGTCACAAGCAGTGTTCCCCAGGGCTCTGTGTTGGGGCCAGTCCTGTTTAATATCTTTATCAAAGACCTGGACAAAGGGATCAAGTCAACGCTCAGTAAGTTTGCAGATGACACCAAGTTGGGCAGAAGTGTTGATCTGATTGAGGGTAGGAAGGCTCAACAGAGGGATCTGGACAGGCTGGATCGATGGGCTGGGGCCAATTGTATGAGGTTCAACAAGGCCAAGTGCAAGGTCCTGCACTTGGGCCACAACAACCCCATGCAACGCTACAGGCTTGGGGAAGAGTGGCTGGAAAGCTGCCCAGCAGAGAAGGACCTGGGAGTGTTGGTTGACAGCTGGCTGAATATGAGCCAGCAGCGTGCCCAGGTGGCCAAGAAAGCCAATGGCATCCTGGCTTGTATCAGAAATAGCATGGCCAGCAGGACTAGGGAAGTGATCGTGCCCCTGTACTCAGCACTGGTGAGGCTGCACCTCAAATACTGTGTTCAGTGTTGGGCCCCTCACTACAAGAGAGACATTGAGGTGCTGGAGCGTGTCCAGAGAAGGGCAACAAAGCTGGTGAAGGGTCTGGAGCACAAGTCTGATGAGGAGCAGCTGAGGGAACTGGGGTTGTTTAGCCTGGAGAAAAGGAGGCTGAGGGGAGACCTTATTGCTCTCTACAACTACCTGAAAGGAGGTTGTAGAGAGGTGGGGGTCAGTCTCTTCTCCCAGGTAACAAGTGATAGAATGAGAGGAAACAGCCTCAAGCTGTGCCAGGGGAGGTTTAGATTGGATATTAGAGAAAATTTCTTCACTGAAAGGGTTATCAAGCATTGGAACAGGCTGCCCAGGGAAGTGGTTGAGTCACCATCCCTGGGGGTATTTAAAAGATGTGTAGATGTGGCACTTAGGGACATGGTTTAGTGATGGACTTGGCAGTTGGATTCTATGTCTTAAAGATCTTTTCCAACCTAAATGATTCTAAATTCTCCCTTTCCTAGTAAATAACAACCTCCATCAGCAGAATGTCCACAGATAACTCTGTATTATCTTGGTCTCAGATTAGCTCTTTCGGACATTTATTCTGCTCTGTGCTAAACCAGCAGAGCGGGAATCTTTAGCAGAAACGAAGTGTGCAGATAGGTGGAGGACTACCAAGGGTACATCAGGACCAGAAACAGTAATAAATACATATACTTTGCACAAGGCACACTTTCCAAGTGTAGCGGCTTTTTGATAACACACAGCACAACACAGCGAAGAAGTGAAGAAATGTTCTCAAAAGTATTACGGCATTCATTTATCTTTGCTTGCAGTAACACCACAACACGAACTTCCTTCAGAGAAACCACCACTCTGATCACACCATCATCTCTTGCCAGATCCTACAGCATTTGTATCAGCAACTTTCACAAAATAGAAGGGATTTCAAGCTACTTGCACTAAGTATTTCCCCACAAACCAAACTTGCAGCACTGCTGCTGACCAGCCTTGCTCTCAGCAGCAGCAAACAGTGGCTTTCCAGAGCACCTGCCATAAACTACAGCTAACACCATGTCCGTTTGAACTTACCAGAACAGAAGAAAGCCCAGACTATCACGTAAAAAAATTCTGTTCATAAATGCTCCCTCTGAATTTTGAGGAAATAGAGGACTTGGTTCCCTCTTTTCAGGAATATTCTGCAAATAACAGCTAGCCGAGGCCTAGCTGCAGGTTAATGCCTGGCGCCTGTTGACAGGTTTCAGGCAATCCATTTGACACAGGTGAACAGACTGAACAGACTAACAAATACCTGAATAGTTGTAAATGTAACCCTTTTTTTGCCATGTCATCACAAACAGCATGACATGGACTAGTTCAGCCAAAGCTGAGATGCCAAGTGCAAGCCTGGCCCCCCAGGGCAGTGCCCGAGGTACGTTTGTTTACCCACGGAAGGAGGGGTATGTTCTACTCACCAAAGCCACCAGCAAAGCAGTCCAGAATGGAGGTGTCTGTGCAGGCTTGCTCACAGAGCAGAAGGTGAAGATGCCCTTTTCCACAGAAGGGCTGCAGCACTTGTAACGTGCAAAACACCGTGCTGCACCGCTGCTGCTGCTTCCCTGAGGAGTACTTGCTACCATCGCACAGCTGCCCATCAGCATGCACTGGCTGGATGCAACTCAGGATGGCACGCCCAGATACCGTTGTGCTTTCAGCTAGGGAAAGCATCTCATGATCAATAGGGCCCTTGCTAAAACAAGCAATCTACCAAATCAACTCCCCATGAAATATTTTGGCTCTAAGATCAGAAACTATTACTTCTATCAATAATAAAGTGTTTCCTAAGTCAGCAGGAGATCATAAAGAGAAGACTTTCAGGATTTCCATTTGGCAAAATAGACCTTTGTTTGTTTGGGTTTTTTTTCCCTCCCCTACCCTAAGAAACCCACCCCTGGCTTCAGAAAAATGCAAATTGCACTTCAAGAGCATACTAATTTCCCCTCAAAAATCTTCTGATATAAAGCTATGAATGTTGTTGAACTTAAGGAAGTGTGAAGTACAAGTTTTGCATAACAAATGTTACTGCTCAATATACTGGGCACTTACAATAGACATGACAACTATAGACTTCACTTAATCAGATCATCCTTCTGCTACACAAAAAATAAAAACGTAACTCTACTGATATCAGCATAACCATATCAGTATAAAAGTGTAGAAAGCACAGAAAACTTAGTCACTATTGCATAACCACCAAGAGTACTTTAAATGCATTAGCCACAGCACCTATTTCCTCTATTGTGAATATACATTGAATCACAAGAACCCAGTACTCCACTGAAGCTCTCAATTACAAATGTAATTTTATTTAATTTCTTCACTCAAACTGAATTTTCTCATTCCAAATCTTTACTGAAAGAGATAGTAGTTAAATGCTTAGAAAAACCAGGAACTGCTCTAGTAGGCAGCTAGAGAAATGTATGTATCAATACAGATACGGAATGTAAATTTCAACTCATAGATCACAACATACAAAGAAGATTTTTATGCAATACAGACTTACAAAACAATAACAGTTCTTTTCACAAATATTTTCACAGAGTTCTGCACAGCAATCTTGTAGAAAAGTAGATTTGTGCAACACCAAAATAAATTATTGTTCCTTCGTATAAATTATTTTTCATTTCCTAAAAGAAAGAGATAATTTAATATGATTGGGCAGGATCTGACTGGATTTGGTGATAGCAAAATATAAAATATATTGTTGCTATAAACAGAAAAGGACTATGGCATGTACTACAGTATTGCAGGGGCTAGTTCTCGGAAAAAAAAAAGGAAGTCACCTGCAAGTCTAGTGCTTCTGCTGCTGTATAGAGGCTGTGCACCAGCAAACACCTGCATTTTTAGTGCTTTCACAGTCAACCAGCAGAAGTGTGCTTTGGTACTTGCACCTATTAAAGAATTCCTGCCTCTGTGGGTTTCTAATTTGAGTTTAAAGTCTTCAAAATAGCCTTTCTGATTTTGAGGAACAATCCACATTTTGGTGTGCTTTGAACGAGATGCCAGGTAGAAACTAGAAGGATTCACACTTGATGTAACACAAACTCCATTCCTGATTTCTCTCTCTCAACTGCACAAAACACACAACTAAAAAAGAACTAATTGTCTAGGCCTAGAAACATGCTTGAATAGTAACATTGATGGAAACGATTTGCAAAGTTTAAAATTACATTAACCATAATTTAAATATAACTATTGATTCCCAGAAACTTCAGTGCTGATGTAGTACAATCATTTTGAAAAGTATGAAACAAAGTGTGGTACAGATAGCACGGATTAAAATTCCCCAAACGTCATAATTAATTTCCATTATGTTAAAATCATATATTCCTCAAGGTTATAGATAAAGCTTCAGATGAAAAATCCATTTCTTCATAATATAGCTAGAATGTGAGTTTTAACCGTCTTTACTTTAGGTTTCTTTTACATATAGGGATCAAAATAGACTTCTTATTATGACTAAAAATATAGATTTTTAACTACAGAACCCAGCAGCCATTTTTCTGCTTCTTTGCCCTTCCCCCAAAAAAGTCAAGCAAGGTCTACAAAAATAGCAATTAACTTTAAAAAATAGGTTGCTTCTTCCAGCAAATTTAAGTTACATTCAGATGTAATATAGCTATTTATAAGGAACAATGATGTAGCAAGACACCAAGGGAGGCGTTCTGTGTTCAGTTTCCTTCTGACAACAGCTGCTCACACCAGTGCTAATCTTGGTCTCTGTGAAGATCAGTATCTGGTTTGATATTCATGGTGCCAACGATTGAAATCATTGTAGAAAACCACTATGCTCCCAGATGCCATGCCAGTCATTATACACCTAAGGAAAGCACAAGACCACATTTGTTAGTGAACCACCTCATGTTCAGATACATGAGTCAACACACCAAAGAGTTACATCAATATAGGCACAAGAACCCAAGGCAATGACCAACTTCCACTGAAGACAGCTGGAGCTGGAAGTGCTCCACATACCAAAAAAGTCAGGCTTTAGGGGCTCCCATCCTGGGCTTCCAAGGACTCCAGCAAGCTGGATTTGAATGAAACTGCCATCTGCACCAGCTCTGGCAGATTTATGGATCACAAAACATACAAAACACCATGCAACAGTTTGTATGGTCAGCCTGAAGCTACAATTGAGAATTAGACAACAGAATTGTTTACCAGCATCACTGTCCTGCAAGGCTACTTCAGATTTCCTGGGATTATTTCTTGGCTTGCTGGGTTGGTTTTTGGGGGGCTACTGGAGTGGGAGATGAAGCCCTGGTGAAGCAGCAAAGTGAAAGAAGGCTAGGAGAAGTGTTCATTTCAGTTTCGTCTCCCCCATTTAAGCACATGATCTATAGGAAGGAATTGGATGTGGGCACAGGACTTCAGTTGGAAATTTTAGTGTTTGGGTTTGAAAGCAATCTGAAGGCTTTGATTGTTTTGGAAGTTCGTGAAAGCAATCACTGTGCTTTCCCACTGAGGCACTCTTTCTTTCCAAATTCCTTACTCTTGGCCTACTACTAGAGATCGTTTAGATCTGTTTGAAAAGCCATGACCCTGACATAGCACACAATTACAAGAGTTTCTATATAATCTTTTCTACTGTCTCATATTAAAGTTTTATGAAAATCAAAAGTATGAAGACATATAAAATTCTGGCATTTTAGGAAAAAAGCCTCAGAATGAAAAAAAAAATACTCAGAGTAAAAAGCTGTAATTTTTTCTTCAAAAAAAAGACTAAATATGAGATCATCAAAACATTGCATTTTGATAGTATCACACTATTTCAAGAGCACCAATTTTGATTGTTTTTATATTAGGTTAAAACGTCTTTTTACAGACTGTCACTCAAACACATACCTTCATGCATATCAAATAAATTACTCCAAGTAATTACCTGTAATTACTGAGTAATTGCTCAGTAAAATACTCTGAGTAAATGTCTTCTGAGTTTCTGTGTCTTCAAACCCAAAGTGTTTTAGGTTCCCAACTTGATCACATGGATACATTTATAGACGTACATATTAAATTTCAGTTTATTGACGTGCAAAGAGTATGTTGACATGCCATTAATTTAAACAGTTTAAAGATTCTCTAAATGCAAAATTTTATACATTTCAGAGGTCTAAAATTCAACAGCTGTAACTCCAGCTTTTGAAATATTTTCAACAGCAGGGGCTTTTTAATGGAAAACTGTTTCTTCCAAAATGCTATAATCTCTAATTATGCTTAACAAGGAGTTGTTGAATGTTTGATTGAAGTCCACAGATTTTGCTGGCTTGGATTTTTTAAAGTTCATTTCAAGTAAGTTTTAGAAATGTAGTCCAGGTAAAAATGTTAAAACATTCAGTATGGACTTCAGTAAGTGGAAGGTTAAGAGTCTCAGCAATATGCTTTACTGGACAATGCAGATGCTCCTAAGGGATTTAGGAGCCAAATCTGCTTGAAAAGTACACAGGAACTCCACCAAGCAAATACACCAAAGCAAACAAAATTCTAGCCCGCAAGCTAAAAGTGTACAAATGCATGGTAAACATCCATCTTATAAACAAACAATACTTTTGTGATAAAAACACAGAAGGACTTTTAAGTACAGCTGCATTGGAAAGTGTAATGTAAAAATGCAGTAAAAATATTAACTGATTGCCTTCAGTAGAAGGAATCTTCAAGGAGGGTCATGCCTTATGTGGATAAAATAACTTTTATAGAAATGAAAATTAATATTTGCTTTAGCAAAATAGGGATGTGTGGAGGGAATCTTACTGTGCAACTATTCTAACTGTTCTATTTTTAACATAAAGGTCTGGAATTAGGAATGTGATTTGTGCCGTAAGTGAAAGAAGAAACATGAAAAGCACATATGTAACCTTCCATCTCCATGTGACCCACACTGTACATTGGCACAGGCCAATAACTCAACCTGTCTTGAAAGTCTGCCAAAGTAAGATTTCTTGAATCGCTCTTCATTCCCTCAAGAGCTGCAATCCTGAAAAAGATTATCTGCCCTAAATATGACGTTAGAAAGAAACTTATGCAAGCACAGAATTCTCAATATAATCACCAGGATCTGTGATCCACAGAAGATAAAAATCAGAAGAAAAACAAAAATACAATTTAATGGTAAGTATATATTCGCTGAAATTTTTGTGAAGACCAGACTTTGCTCTAACCTTTGGTCATACGATAGGGCCATGGATCGGATTCCAGCATCACACCCTGGGTAAGCAAAAAGCTGCTTGAGGTCCCACATCTGCCACACCATGACAACTCCGTTGTCCCCACCTGTAAGCAGATACTGTCCATCTCGACTCAGTTGAATTGCCTATGGGGAAATCACACGGATATTTGTCAGATAAATATGTATTGCTCTTATTCCTCCTCTTTTACTTTCACGAAAAGTTTCATATTGACAGCTGAATGTCTAGGGAGACTTGATATCAATACAAGCTTTTGGGAAGCAACATTATTGTTATGTTATTCTACCCAGCAACAGAATTAATGTTATTATGCACAAGTCTCTTCAACACATTAGATGTCACTAGTTCAGTGTTACATCACCTGTGATTTATTCGATATTCCAAAGATCTAATATGAGGTCAGCTAAAGAAATTTACTCTTCTAATTAGCTAGATTTACAAGATCCAGCAATACTGGCATTAAAATATAGTACCTGACATTCCCCCAAGGGTCTTTAATACTAGCCTAGCAGAAGTTATCCTCCTTTTCTCTCTGGCAAAGGGCTGAATGATGGAGTGAACTGAAATGTTATACAAATTACTAGAATTAATTTAGACCAGTGTTTTCGGATTCCTACTCTGGATTACTTAGATAACGATCCACCTCTCTTAATAGAGACTGTGCTTCCTTTCATCATCTATCCTGAAACTGTCTGTGACAAATTCAGTGGCTTATACCCTGATTTTGCATGGATGGGGACTGATGGCAAATCTTACATTTGAAGTCTTTATTTGGGATCCAGATCATGGAGAAAGATTGGATATAATTGGTTTTCACAGTGAAGACTTATTGAAACAGGAGTCTTCAATCTATTTTTATGTTTCTTGTGCGCTGATGGAAAAATCATGATACATACTGAGTACCTGGAAGAACAGCAACTTTCCTCACTTACCTGATGACTATACCAGATGATACTATCAGATATTAAGATGACTAGAAGCAGGAGAAATATTTCTTAAAGAGGGATTTTGCCAGTTTAAATAAGCCAAAATGTGGTTTAAGAGAACTGAAATTGAAAATTTATTAAAATAAGTGATACCCTATGGGTCAGACAGACCATGATCCATCTAGCCCAGTGTTGTATCACCACCAATGGCAGCAGGAGATGCTGAGACTGATCACTCTACAGTCCCTTCCCCTCTGCTCCCCAGCACCCACAATCACTGGATCAGGAATATCAGAAAATATATCTCTGTCCATTCCCTTTAGTATCTATTTATGGACATGCTGCCCATGAATTTTCTTAATTTCTTTTTGAGGCTGCTGATGCCTTCGGGGGAGGTGGGGGGGATGGGGAGGAATTGGCAGAAGTTCATTACAGTGCAAAATAGTTTTATCTGTTTTGAGGTGATCCTACTAGTTTCAATGAGTACCCCATAGGTCTCGTATTGTGGGGTTTCCTGAGTAACAGTTCTGCATTCACCTCATCCGTTGCCTTCATCACTCTGTAGACCTTCAGCAATCCCCACCACAGAAAACATTGAATAAAACTAGTTCCCAACACCAGCCCCTGGAAGACCCCATTACTGACTTTTCTCACAGCAATACCAAGATCTTACACATCTTTTCAATATGAGTCGTAGCAATTACTACTACTACAGTAACCCTGAAGAGTACAAAACTCCTTCTGAAAGGAAGACCCTGTCCTGCTGCCATGCAGGAAAGAAACTTAGCAGTAGACAATACCAGGTCCTGATTTTATAGCCTCATCCTCCAACTATCTGGGAAAACTAAAGGGTTTGTCAGGTTTTCTAAAAAAAAAAAAAAAAAAAAACAAAACCAAAAAGTTGAATGAATTCTGTCATGTGGAATGCCATCAGCATGAGCTACTGGCAAGATCAAGACCCTTAAAACTACAGTTTGGACCATTATTAACAACTCCTTTAAGGCCAAACCTTTTCCTATGCTCTCTCCTGCTGTTTCCAGATGCCTCTCCTCAGTTCTCTTTCTGACTTTTGCTCCCCAGCTTGACTTCTGTTTTTCCCCTTCTCTGCTCTCTACTTTTATTTTTGTATGCAATACTCAGCACAGCAGCAGCCTATCATCCTCTTAATTTGAGCATGCAGAACAGTGAGAAACAACTTTGCTAGTTGTTTGCTGGATGATTTGCTGTTGTCAGAAGGAAAATAAGGAACTTTGCTACTATGAAGCACTATTATCTAGTATTAAAGTCCTGATCCCACCTAATCCTTCATTCCATTGCTCCTACTTTCAATTCTTATTTTTCCTTCACTCCTTTCTGCCTCTTCTTGTCTCCTCCCAGTCTCTGACAAGTTTCTATTTTCCCATCTCTACTTCTCTGTTCCTGTCGCTCTTGCAAACATCTCTTTCATTCTGTCCTTAGTTCTATCCCGATTCTGCTCTTTCTCCTGTGCTTCCCCATCAGTCCTTCCCCTTCCTCGTCCAGGATCACCTCATCACATTTCTTGCCACGGCATTTTTGTGCACCTCACTGTAGGAGATGATTGGTTGCAGGGGAAAACTCTGCATCCCTGGGCTACAGATGTTCAGTACAGAATGTAGATGCTAAGCATTATCTACTGAATGCGTTTAACCTGAGATTTGTGAATCAGCTAAACTTGAGCAGCTTTTCAACAAAATACACATCCTTCACACCAGGACTAATTCGTGATAAATTTCAGCTTCCTGACCCAAGGCAGGGAGCCACAAAACTTTTCAAAAGAACAATGTAAGAATGGAGAATATTCAGAGCAATGGCTTTTAAATTCCAAACATTCACATTCTACAAATAGATTGATCCACTTAACTAAAACATTGTCACTGGAAGGCAAGGAAATTGCCTCAAGATTATAGTCTACAAGCAAAATTCCAGCTCAAAGATTTAAATTTAGGAAACAATATAAAGAACTGAAGACAGGACCTTACAAATGTATCTCTCTCTGCTGAACTCTGCAAGTATTTTGGCACTTGCAATCTCTGCTTCTACAGTTTTTCAACATGCAAAACTTGTAAAATACGGTGATTTAAAATTCTTCAGGAAAAGGAATTTGTTGGTTTTTTAATATCTGGAATTTATAGCGCATGCACCACAAAAATGAGAGAAACTAAAACACAAAAATGTTACGTTCATGCAACATTAAAGTGCTTATACAGACTGCTGAGAATCCTAGAAACCAAAATATACAGTGTACATAAGATACTGCTTCGTGAACAGCACTAATTGAAGTCAGACATAGTGCACATCTGTATTTTTTGTATTGGTATACTCTATTACTATGATGCCAAATATATCCTTTAAGAATTACATCATGTGCAATACTTACATTAAGATAGTTTCTATATTATATTACAAATTTCGAGTGTTTACTGTAACAACTCCCAAGTAATCAGAATGAATCACGTTGCTAAAATTTTATTTCACACAATAACTTTAAAGTTAATGTAATTAAAATACAAACATATACTGTAAACAAAATATTATAACACTGAAAAAAACCAGATGATAAACCTATTCCAGCTGTGTTTTGAATTATGATGACAACATGTACATGTAAATTTAGACACAATAAAGCAGAATATGTGGAGTTTTTTTCCAACCATATCTAAGTATGGAAAATTGAATAATAACCAAGGTTAGAGTTGATTATTCTGAGCTGAAGCTACTCCCCCCCCAAAACAAATGTTCCAACCACAAATTGCTTCTGTGATTGTTTCTGCCAGCTTACAAAAATATACTAAGCACCTCCCAAAGTACAGCCCCAAGGAGCCTGAAAACTCATTTAGAGACCCTCTTAGAAGACTATAGTAACTCAGTAAGAAAGGGGTGGAAAACAAACTGAGATACGACTGAAAATTATCTAGAACTTGCATGCACTGAGTGCATGAGTTAGATCATGAGATCTAACATACCACGCACAATTATTAAAAAGATTATTCATTAGAAGCAAAAATCAATATGGGGTGGTTTTCTTCTCTATAGCAATGGCAGCCTCCTAAGGGTATTTTCAAATTGCAATGAAGACCGTGACAAATAATTATTTGCTACACTTATAAAATTCAGCTGATGAAAATCCATTAACCTTATGGTCATGGTTCACTTGAATTTTATACTTGAGGCTTTTACTGAAGAAATGCAATATTAAAAGGCAAATTAAAGCCATTAATCTTTAACCCTTCCACTACCTGCAAAATGCAGTGTTTTTTGTGATCTTTTGATTAAATAAAGTATAGGCTTTGAACCCTTACTAATACCTATGCAATTTTACTAAGTCATTGGCTTGTCATGAAGACAAGATGTTGATTTATTTATTTTTATTTTTTATTAATAAATTTCTCAGCCACTTGCCTATATATATATATATATATATATATATATATATATATATATATATGAATGAAGGAATGAATGGAAGAAAAAGGTCAACCTTGTCAACATTTCAGTTTCATGACATGCCCTTCAAGATTTAACAAACGAAAGGATGCTTTTACTCCCAAGTACTCCAACTGGTATAGAAGATGACATGAATCAATTTTACTGTTCCCGTTTTCCCCAGCGTAGTTTATCCACAATTCTGCTAGGTATGAAACTGAAACAACTCTGCAACTAATCTTTCTCACAACACGAGCTTCAGACTCTCAAATAATCCCCAAAGCACACAGTTTCAGCTATGTTCTAAAAGCGGCATTTCTGACTTGTATTTCCTTGGAAAGTCTCAAAACTTTGCACAAATCCCTTTTAACATCTCAGATTTTTGAAAGGCAGTGCTTTGTAAAAAGGCAGAGCTGACACTGTGACAGCCCTGGCTTACAGCAGCAGGAGTCTTGTGGGCACTTCCACATTTCAAAACAGACTCAGGAAAGGAAAATAAATTGGTTCCTCTGGGTGAAACAGCATACAGTCTTTGTTTAGGGTAAAATAACTTCACTTCTCAGAACAAGCACACTATTTAGAGTTAAGTTATTCATTAAGATATCTAAACATTACATGGTAGATGTACTGCGATATGCCTAAGCTCCACTGAGCAACACAGTATTTAAAACAAAAACAGGTGGAAGGCATTGATTAGACTTTGAATTTCCCCAGAGCGTCTGAAATTTTTCCAGCAGGTTTCTAGCACACAAATACAAGAAAGAAAATCAGAATGTTGTTCCAAACATCACTATTGAAAACTGCTAGTTTTGTCAATAACTTTCTGAAATACAGGCCCATAATAAGATAGGAAAATAAAAACTAGAATTTTAGATTACAGATTCAACACTTAACGAGCTTTTCCTTCCTTTTTCTATCCTCCTTGAGCAAAAACCAACGAAAAGTGTTTGTCAGCACAACCCATGGGTAGGTACTATTCATTTTAAATGCCCCTACTTTAATCATGCAGTTGCCACTTGCCTTCTAACATGATATAGTGCAGAAGCACTGGGAAAGACGCTGTAGATTGTTTAAGCGTAAAGCCCAACTGGGACCACTGGGAGAGAAAGAAAACAAAACAAAACAAAATAAAACCTAAACCCCTGTACATATGTAATTCTGGCCCACAGAGAGCGGAACTTCCATTGCCTCTAGCTACATTCCTAAAGCTGTGGGTACTGACTGAAACACTACAGAAATTGTTTTAGCCGGCAAGGGATTTCTAGATATTTTACAGACTTGCTGGCCTAGCTGACAACATAATCACAACTGAAAATGACAGATTATCAACATTATTATTGTAAAAAGAGAAAACACTGTGATATGTACTTGGTTTATGGAAAGAACTGGGCTGAAGGGTAGGCTGAAAATCTCAAAAGCATTTGTACAAGGACAGCCAAAGGTGCAATTTCAGAGAATTGAAGAAAGATTAAAAATTGAAGCAAGGCTCTACATTAATTTGGAAGAATGGCTTGGGACAGAAATATACACATTCCTACTTCATTTCCCCAGCCTCAAATCTGCACTTGTGGCTGCCATAGCATCTAATGTTCGAATGCCCTCTCACCCCTGCAAACAGCACTCTCACTATAGAAAAGAGACCTACACACAGAGTTATTTCTGCATATTCCACCAGCAACGTATCTGACATTTTGAAAACATAGGGATGCTGGATTAACAGGGTATAGTACACAACAGAGTTTTAGAAGGTTTTAAGTGGAATACACCGAACTACACTGGAGGCTTCAATGGTAATGGAGCATTCACTGTTCAATGCAAGTTATAAAATGGAAATGATGAAGATCAAAATTCTTTCAAATATATTGACATATTCTTCCATCTTAAGAATTAATATTAATAGAGTCAAGAGAAGAACAGGTGCAAATTTAAAAATGCTCACAATTTTGCACAACATCTGAAAGAATTTCAATAATTCTGTAAAATGAACATGAGGGCAAAGAGGCATTTTCTTCCTGAAATATCTAATCCAAATAAAGGAAAAACTCTTGAGTTTTCAACTCAAGAGAACATTGGAAATCCCAGCAGCTGGGCTTTTTCATCAGATTATGAAAGTCAGCTTGGAGGTGTAGTACTGCTGTATGCTTACAACAACAAAAGTCTCCTCTTGCTGATGTTAAATAGTTTTATATAGGAAACACTTCTTTACTGTGAGGATGACCAAGCACTGGCAAAGGTTGTCCAGAGAGGCTGTAGAATCTCCAACCTTGGAGATACTCAAATGCCACCTGGACATGGTCCTGGGCAACTGGCTCTAGATAGCCCTGCTTGAGCAGGGGGGCTGGACCAGATGATCTTCAGAGGTCTTGAGCTCTTCCAGCCTCAACCATTCTGTGATTCTGTGCCCCTTAGACCACGACTACTGGCATAGAGACCATAACTTCAGATAATTCAGGTAGCCTGAATGCTGACCCAGCAATGTGATTTTGCTTCATGTCTCTGCTGCATTCTGTAACTTTCTACTAGATTTGGTAATGCTTGTTCATTTTTTTCCCTTCCCTTTCCTTTCTTTCTCATTCAAGGAAAAAGTGGGAATATTTTTAATTCAAGGAAAGTATTCTTTTGACATTTCTGCTTCACTACAGTATAGCTGGCAGGTTCTGCTCTGCTTCATAGGTACTATTTCATAGGAACTGTCAAAAGACCTACATTTTGTATTATCAAATAATTTCCATAAAACCATAAGCTTAAAATGCCTCCTGCTTAGTTTTGGACTTGCTCCATGTCTCTTGCAGCTAAAGCTGTGGAACCTAGCTGCCTGCTCAGCAAATGCCAAAGGGCTAAAGAGTTGAAATATAGACATACGCCTATAAAATTCCTGAAGCTCAGCACAACACATTCTATCTCAAGCTAAGATGAAGGAATGCAGACAGAGATGCCAAAAAAGGGAAAGGCAACAGCCAAAACAGCATGTCCAACAACCTCCTGCCTTCAGACTCAAAAGTGAAGAAGTAGCCTGGCTTCTCCTGGTCAGCAATTAGTAATATTTGTATTCTTCAGTTCAAGGAAATGCCTACAGGATATTCCTTACTATATGAACAGAGTTATTTTAAAATTAAAAACAGTACTATTAGGAGTACATGGCCTCCTTAACTACAGTTTTTTCAGAATGCTGCTATTCTGGTCTAGTACCATATATTTCTACGGCCTGGCTATAGAAAGAGTCTCCACACAATTCCAACATTGATAGCTTTTTCTGATACCGGAACCAACAGTCCTTAGCACACATTTGAGTACACTCACCTTTATCTTGTCATCTGTTTCCATAGTGGCTTGAAGTCTCCCATTCACACTGAATACACAGAAGAGGCCATTTTCATAATATATGACACAGTGGCCTTCTCTTGAAGCTTGAATAAGTTTTGGTCTCAGGCAGTTTTCAGGACCTTCTAATGTCCTCAGTAGATCTCCATTCATAGAATGTATGAGACATGGTCCTTCTAATGAGACAGAATAAAATCTCTAGTTATTGATTTACATGCTCATTTAAAGACATCATATATCAAATAATAAGTAATGACTTCTACTTAGGTAGTCACTATTATAATACATAATAATTATTTTTACCATGTTTAAGTGGATAGCCTATGACTTTAAGAGTGCCAGAAAGTAAAATTAACAGCTTATCCCTTAAAAGCTTTGTATTAAGGTATTTTAGAGCACCTATCAAAACTAGTTAGAGACTTAACAGATTTTCTTTTGTGGATTTTCTTTTAAAACTGGTAGTAGTTAATTTTGAGAGCCCAAAAATAAATGTACTGAATCCTAAAATGAGATTTTCAAAATGCAAAGACACACAGAGGTAAGTGTAATGAATTTACTTACATAGGTACTCTGAAAGTGTATACTCTCATATCAAGATTTTAACCCGTACATGATCCACTAAATATTTGCTTTTTAATATATTTGGACAAATACCTGATTTGCATGTAAGCCACAAGCATTCACATGCGTAAAACAGAAACACACACAGGTGCATATGGTGAGTACACCCAACTTTGAAGAAGTGTCTCTTTGAGAAAGTGTCTCTTACTTTGGAAACACTAAAGCAGAAAGATCCTAATTCTAAGAAATTTCCAGTTTAAAGATGAGTGTGGACCAGCAAATAGGAAAATGATAAACAATATCCATGGAATCAACACCATTCTTTACAATTTGCCTGCCAAAAGCAGGTCTTTGAGAACACAAATTGGGCATTTTACAGGCTTTGTAGCTAAACTCAAAGAGCCTGGACAGAATTACTACGAATTTTATTTGGTAGTTTATATATCCCTTCATCAAACAAACAAGACAGCACATTCTCTTTCTCGTGAAACTAATTTTTGCTTCCCTTTCTGAGAAGCTATCCATAACAAACACCAAACATTCTTCACCATCCTGGCAGTCAAGAGTTGTATCCAACTGTATGCTATATGCAATTACACTGGATAAACAAACAAAAAGAAATAGTAATCAGTAGGCTACAATAAGGAAACTGATGTGGTTGACTCTTCTTGTAAATGTCTGAATAACCCTCAGTTTTAACGTGTTTAAAAAGAGGTTTCAAATTCCATAGCAACTAAAAAAAGGTTAGAAATAAAACCACCGTAAAGTTAATAAATTCTGCCACCTGAGACTATATCCCTTTTTGCATTAGGATTATAGTTTCATGAACAGAAAGAAATGACTACAGCTATCTTACCTTTTGAACCACTTATTACCAGGCCAAGCTCAGCACAAATGGTAGCACAGGTGATCTCATAGTCATGTCCTGTCAAAATAGCTCGAGGAGTTGCAAAATCACCTTCAATGAAAAAACAATAAAAGCAATCCTTTGTTACAATCTATTTCTAAAATCACTGCTTTCAATCACTGAAGCGTCTTCAGTTTCCTTGCTCTTTGAGTTCATGTTCCCTACAAATCACTTCTATCTACTGTTTGCATGTGGTTGTTCTGTACTCATATCTACATGATACAGAAGCAGTATACTATAGGAATTCAGCCTGCACATTTACTAATGCACATTAATGTAAGTCAGGTGTGTAGTAAAGCCAAACAGAAGTTGGAGCACACAGATTTGTGTTTTCCCCTCCCTCCATCTCCCCCTCTATTTTTTTTCTTTGGTGGAGGAAGAGATAGTAGTCAATTACTACCTTGTCCTATAACAGGCATAATTAAACACAAGTGTCACTGTGACACGTACCGAGAGGAGACACCTACAGTGCTCAAAGATGAAGTAAAATATCCATTGACTGATTTTATTTTAATCTAGTAACAGTGTTGAAACCTCAGCCTGATGTCTAGTTCCTTGTAAGAATGTGGAGCTTGGAACATAATCAGTGTGAATTTCAGATGAGTTTGCAAAATCAAAACACCCAAACCCAACATTAATTACCGTTGCTCCTGTTTAGACATTTCCCTGCAACAAGAACAAATAAGAGCATATTTTTCTGAGATTTTCTTTATAATCAAACGTATATGGATACCATAAAGAGAAAGAAATTTTACAACTAGCACATTGAAAGGAAAAAAATTATTCTCCAGGTCAAGACACAGAAAGGGTAAGCAAATGCTATAAAGCTCTTTAAATAGTTTTATAACTTCACTCACAGGTCATTTGCTAGACCATCCTCTTCAAGAGTGCTAGCATTTAATGGAAATCACAATGTTATTTTTGTATTACCATATAATAGTTCATTCATAGCATTTTATGAAGCATTTAAACTCTAAAGAATGTTTCTTGGGCAATGTTATGTAGTTTCAAAAAGGATTAGACAAGTTTTTAAGCAGCAGGGAATAATTTCACTTTGATAAATGATTATATGTGAGATACCAACAAGGCAGTAAAGCAGTGGTAAAATCAAACATTTTTAATTCAAAAACGGGAGACGGTTTTGCAAAGAGACAGAGTAATAATACGACCAACTGACTCCATTGGTTACTAGGTAGTAACATTGGTTACTAGGTAGTAACTAAGGTAGTAACATTCAAATTATATTTGGGGTTGTAACTTTTCAAAAGATAAAACCAGCATAATGTCATTAGTTTGTCCGTGTAGAGCCTTAACAGCACTAGCAATACTGGTACTGGGTCTTACTAGAAATTATGGAAATATATTAAAACAGGTAGCTACCGAGACCCTGCACATGTACAGTCAATAGACCTCTGTGGGAAAGAAGTGTAGATCTGGGCTTGCATAAATAAAAGCTTACTCTCAGTATTTTATATTTTTACTCAGACCATTGGCAACAGCTCCCAGAGTGTCCATCTAGCTGCCGCATTCAAATGGCTTTTTAGAAAAGGTCATAATCTATGACAAAGTATCAAAACAAGGATTTTGACCTTTCAAAATTTGATTTATTCTGCAGTTACTGTTATAATCGGTAATTTATATCCACAATACAAAATCTTGAAAATTAAATAAATCTGTTTCTTCTTAGAGATATACATATACACTAAATATATATGTGTGCATATACACACACACACACACATATATGCATGTATGTTATCAGCATTTTAAATCTGAAAATGCTTTGGAGCAACTTGCTGAATTTTCCCTAATCTCTTAATAAATATTCATTAAAAGCTATTGCTTTTATTTCATATAAAGTTTGGCAAAACAGACTCAAACCCAGGAAGTATGATAGACAGTTCAGAAGCAAAGAAAAAACTCCCAACAAATCAGAAGCATAAGGGTAGACTTAATAACCTCTAGGTACTTCTCAGGTGGCTGATCCTAGGAACGCTCACAAACCTTTTAGAGAAGTTTGCTCTATTGAACTTTCCTCACCTAAACATGGGGCAGGCACCTTAGAAGATTCATAAATGAACACTGTGTAGACAAGCCACAAATTTGCAGTTTTAGGGGAAAATGTAATAGCAACCATAACAGTCTTATTATCCAATAACAATTTAATTTTGTTGACCCAATTCTTTCTCCCTGTTGTCCCCAAGCCATAAAAGAGGAGGCAGCTTTGTGCATTTAAAGCTCTTGTTAGTTTGTTTTCTTTTAAATGAGCTGCCTACGTTAGCAAAATTCTAGAATTCTGGTTTTATTGCTTTATTTTGCTTTCTTTTGCTTTCAGAAATTGCATTTAACACATACTTGCATAGATCAGCAAGGAATTAATCTAATTATATACTACACATGTTAATGAAACTTTTGAAATCAGAGAAGTTTTAAATGTACAGCGTTGTAGTGGAGTTAATGAATATAAGATGTTGGAGTTAGAAGGACTTACAAGAAGCCATGTCTGAATGAATTATTAGGAGGCGCAGATAAACAAAATCCTTATAGTAAACTTATTGCTTACAGCAAGTACATTACTGTAGGCTTTACCTACGTTAGGCAGTCAGTAACTATATACATAAAATGTAGGAGATAAGATTATTACAACAAGAAGTAGAAACTGAGCATATATATTTATCACAGTCCACAGAAAAGTAAAATTACATAAGTAATGCTCGCAGTCTTTTTAGAATTTGGACTTGACTTCAAACATAATAGAGTATAAATCCACAGGTGGCAGGATCAGTGGTTCATAAATTGTATCAACTGTTTACTGAATTACATTTGTTCTAAAGAAACACTTTAATGGAAAAAAGAAATAGAATAAATCTGAATAGTATCTTTAAAGAAATTAGGACTTGAATAAATACTGTAAAAGAGGAGTCCTGTGAAAAGTCAGGCTGACTCCTTTGATGAGAATGTCAAGTATTTAGGGGTTTCCAAGCCTCTGATTTTCCAAATAATGGGGTCAACTTAAAAGCTGGTCGTAGAGCAGAACAGATTTCTTTAAAAGCTTTTAAACTGTTATTGCTTCAGAAGATTGTCATGGTTTTCAATAATGCAAAGAGAAAATTTTATTTTGTTGCTGGTTTAAGGGGCACCACTTCAAACTTTTCTAAATTGTTTTAGGGGAACCGGCTGGCAGACCTTTTGAAAAGCTGGGGAAGTGACTTCAAAGGGAAAAGAGTCTTTGTCCGCTAAGCAGGTTTACGACCACTGATGCAAACCCTAACTAAGGACTGAAAAGAATACTCAGTGCATCTTTATGGAGATCCTTAAGAAAGATGAACAAGTCAAATGAGATTAAAGATAGTTCAAATCCTAGCACTAATAACCAAGACACAACAGTTTTACAGATGTGCTTTTCTCAGCATAGCATATAATAATATCCTTAGTCTATACCATTGCTGGGTTGCTACTTGACTTGAATGCTGTAAGAATCTTAATGCCACATACACATTGCAACAAATGTCATCAATGATTTATTTAAATCACAGGAGCTATATGTAAAGTTATTTTCCAGTAATGGACAGAATACTTTACCTTTACAGTAACCATTCAAATTATTTCAAAAGAACTCTCCTACATTCCAATAAATAATTTCTGCAAAGCTGTTTTCCCATAGAAAATAGCATAAAATATCACTCTTCCTTAAGTGAAAAGTACATTTAAAATCATAAAATTCAAGCTTCAGAAGATAAAAGAAATGCACATGATATCACATCAGCTTATGGTGATATTTCAGTGAAAAAATGTTAGGCGTTTGGAAACTACATTTAAAAAGGAACAGTGGGATTACAGCAAAGTCAAAACTTTCTTCTAGTTTAATGACATCCAGAAGATACGCCTTACTGGATAACAAGAAATTGGTTTGTATTGCTGGGTCTTTCTCCGCTATTTTTTCAGCTTCGGTGATGTTACAAAACAAAACAGGACCATGACATTTTAAATCCATCAGTAAATTCCTAAAAAGACCATTTTCTATATTTTCAGCACTAGGCTGTAAGAGCTGAGCCAAACATAGGAACTCATTTAAAGAAAAATATCTCCCTAAAAAGAAATCAAACTAGAGATCGACTGAAAAACTTATCTCACAATGAAATATGAGATACACTTCCTACTATTTCTGGGTGAGATAATATTATGCAACACATTAAAATATAAAATATTTGAGTATGCTCCTTTTTATATTTTATGCTGAGAAGACAGTTAATTATGATAAGTCACAGACAGCCAAACAGTCATTTCTAAATTATTATTCTATGATTCCAGAGGCTGTAGGGCACTTTTAAATGGCAAATTAATTATGTGATTTTATGTCAATATAAAATCCAAATTAAATGAAGCATCAGTTAATCTAACTATCTTTTACGTACTTCTTGCAAAAATAAGTGATTGAGTACTTTCTCAGAAGGATACATTAACTAAACCAAATTATACATGTAAGAAAAGTCTTCTAAAAATCATTTTACAAATTTCATAATTTTGAAGTTGCTTCATATGATAAAAATTGAGGAAAACAATAAAAGGTTTGAAATAAATTTGAGAAATACAAATATACTTACAGAATATATGACATTTGGACAAAAGTGCTTTCAGCAAAATGTAACTAACTCAAAAAAACTAATTTGCTGCTAGGCTTTGGTGTTGATTATATAGTAAGTTTCAGAGTTTAATTACATCGAAGTGATGACTTTCAATTATTATATAAACTCTGTACATTAACATTATTTATAGATCACACACAGTGAACATTTAAATAACAGACAACTGGTTAAAAATCCATTTCACTGGCACAGAAAGGCTAGCTCTTTGATGGATGTGAGATCTTACTAAAGCGATACCACACAATATTACTGAAATATTCCTAAAACTTCAGTTTGAATAATCTTTCCTTTGTAAATATGCATTTTTATGTAACAGTGTAATCTTTTCATATTATATAGGAACTTCATTGTTGTCCGGTTCTTCACATGACACTCCATCAGCATTTCCTCTAATTCCTTCAAACTACTTCCCATCTGTTCAGACTTTTTTTACAACAAAAAGTACAACCTTATGCCTAGATCCAAGTTTTGGTTTTGGAAAGAACACTTCAACTGTACATTTTCTGAAAGAGGAACAATAACTTTGACCAACATATCATTCTATCCTGAAGCAAAAACTAAAAGCATAAAACACAGAAGGTGCTATACTGCTGTTACATTTGTTCAGTAAAGAAAAAAAAGTATTAGATTTATCTTGTAGAATTCATTTCAGCAAATATAACACAGGAAAGGCTTACTGCACTCCTTTCCACAGTCACACTGTGCAACAAGTGACTAACATTTATTCAGTACCAATACGAGATTTTTCCTACACATTGTGTCAAGAGAACAGGTTCACTACGTTTTCAAAATAAACACAGTAAAGAAAAAGATTTAACAGGCCTTCATGAAGTGGATATTACAATTCAGGTTTCAAAAGTCAATAATACCCAGACTCTTAATTCCTACACCATGTGCAGTGTGAAGCTTTCTGGAACGAGTTCGCCCTTACTGGGGATTCATCTGCTGGAAGTCCTGGAAGTCATTCAGCAGGACTCCTCCCACTGAATACAGACCTTTTTGAAGCCCCTGGAAAGTATCTGCAGGTGAATATTCAGGGTCAGTGTACAGTAATATTTTAATATTTGCACCATCCCGACTTCATAAACTGCTACTTAAATATCAGCTTTGAAGTTTTAAAACACTGTCATTTTTGTTTGAGGATGTTCTAAAACAGCTTTATGAAGGGGCTTTTTTTGTTTATGCTAAAAAAATAATCTATTTTCTTCTTATTTCTCCCTTATGGTTTATAGTTATAACTATTCCTAGTTATAACCTAGTGAGTCCAAGGAAAAAAACAACAAACCTCAACAGAAAAGGGAAAAACCCATCAAGCAATTATTTCAGTCAGAAGTAGCACCTACTGTGGAATTGTTATAACATAAAAGATACTTTACAATGTGCTGAAACTGACCATTAGTTGAAACTTATATAGTATTTCATACCTTGGGCAGAAAGTAATCTGAAATGAGAGGTTTCATATGAGAATTCAGTTCAATTTGGCAGGTTTTGATGGTTTTTTTTGCTATTAAAATAATTTATTTTTGTTTAAAATAAAACAAATGTATCACTGCAAAATAATACTGTTCCATAACAGCATGTATAAAAGTCTGTGCTTTAGCTATTTGATTGTTTTTGTAAAGTTAATTTCAAACCAATGCACCAGTAGTGTATTGCACTAGATAGATGCTCACCACCTTTACATATTGATGTAACTGGGAATACCGATGACATACACCAAGTTCAGAGCACACATAAATTAGCTGTCTTCTTAAAAGAAATTGTTTTAAAACAGATACTTTTTCAATGAAGCAGGCCATAACTCTAATTACATATAGTATTCTTGCACTCAGCAGAGTAATGCTTATCTCCGTGATGCTAGTGTTAATAGTATTTAGATCCAGAAACACTTACAAAATAATTTCCAATTTGAGTCAGGATTATTGTATTGACCAAATAATTTTTACAACATTTAAGTTGGTAATTTTATTCTAGACTATAAATTACTACGTCTTCTGCATTACTCTGTTCTGTCTTACATGGTATAGACTTTGAACTGAATGGTTATTTTTCCCAGCAACCAAACAAGTTAAATAAATGTGATATATTAGTACATCATCCCACCACTATGCATATGGTGCACATTAAGGTTGTATTCATTTACCATATGAATATAATTCCTTTTACCACATCAACTATTAGTTACAAGTTGTAAATATAGCATTGTTTTTCCTGGAACTCAAAGGTCTGCATTACATCATGAAGCACTAAATACCCTTATCCTTCTGGAGAATTTCATGCATATGGTTTTAGTGACACCTGAAGCTGGATACTGCCAAAAAAGCAGCATCCGAACTCTTTCTCTGTTTCCAGTCTCAAAATACATACTGCCTTCACTTGCGGCTGGATTGTGCCTCAGATCTTGCTCTACAATGTTACTTGCAATTACTTACTCTGATTGACAAATCCTGAAACACAGTCTCTCTTAGCTAGTTGAAAACAAGGATGATACAGATGCTGCGCTTAACACTGTAGGACATACTTTTAGCCAAAACAAATATTTCTAGCACACAAACTTACATGCCCATCAGTACCAAATCACTACAAGTATTTAAATGCTTTCCAAACCGTCAGGGAATGCTATCGCAAGTTCTTTTCAATGAAGACCTTGGCCTCATATCTATGACATTACTTTTTTTGGCATTATATAAACAGAAAATTATATTGGTTATGCAGCATCACTGCAGATTTCCAGATATACCAGAATTCATCCACCTGTTATGCCTCATCTTAAATATTTGGAGGCTAGAACCATCATTTATATGTGATTTACAGAGTATTTGGAGGAATGAGGCCTCAATCTCTTTGAGGTATTGTCCTGGTTTCAGCTGGGATAGAGTTAATTTTCTTCCTAGTAGCTGGTATAGTGCTGTGTTTTGGATTTAGCATGAGAATAATTTTGATAACACACTCATGTTTTAGCTGTTGCTAAGCAGTGCTTATACTAAGTCAAGGACTTTTCAGCTTCCCATGCTCTGCCAGGTGCACAAGAAGCTGGGAGGGTGCACAGCCAGGACAGCTGACCCAAACTGGCCAAAGGGCTATTCCATACCATATGACATCATGCTCAGTATATAAACTGGGGGAGCTGGCTGGGGGGCAGTGATCACTGCTTGGGGAGGACGGGCTGGGCATGGAGCTGGGCGTTGGTTGGCAGGCTGTTAGCAGTTGCATCACTTGTTTTTCTTGGGCTTTGTTCCTCTCTCTCTTGTTGTTTTCCTTTTCATTACAATTACAATTATTATTATTATTACTGCTACTATTATTATTATTATTATTTTATTTCAATTATTAAACTGTTCTTATCTCAATCCACAAGTTTTCTTACTTTTGCTCTTCGGATTTTCTCTCTCATCGCACTTGGGGGGAGGGTGAGCGAGCGGCTGTGTGGTGCTTGGTTGCTGACTGGGGCTAAACCACAACAGGTATCAATGTGTTACAGTTTAAAAAAGAATGACAGTGACCTTTTGTAGCTGTATAATTTAAAGTCTCTGTTCTAGATTCATTCAGATAGTCCCAGTACTTGCTGCACTGGCTACAACGGTGCCCTGTGAAGATACAGGGAACTGTAGGACCAATTACAGCATCAGGGCCTCTGTCCATTAAGCTTTCATGAGGCTTTCACGGCTAACATCAAATAATGCAATAAATGTTAGGTAGAATAATATTTAGTGGTTGCTACCCTTTTCAAAACATGTTACGGATACTTTTCTAAGCCTTGTGGGTCTTCTCTATGAAATAAATTTTACTGAATTTGACTTACAACAGGAATAGAAAAATTTAATACTGCACTTGCTAAAACTCTAGTAAAAAAGAAAAAAGTATTCCATTTCTTTTTACAGTCACACTTAACAAAACACTCCTGACCTATTTCTATTTCAGTTCTTACGTTAACCTTAAATTCACATTGTATTTTCTCATTATAATTTTAATTAAAAGGATAAAAAATATACTACAAATGAAACCAATTTTTTTGCACCAAATATGTAAAAAAAATATATATTTTAAATATTTTAGTAGGCAGTGCTTTGGAGAGTAAGTCCCAAGATCAGCTTTCAGTCAATGCCAGCAGATGGTGCTACAGGATTCTTGCTTTATATGCAACATCGTGCTACTCTATCCAGCCATTTTTGAGAAACAAAGAATATTTGTTATGTCTGCAGTTAAACAGTGTTAAAATAATATTGAATTATTTACTGGCATTTTTTGAAGGAGGACTCACACAATAATATAATGTGTGTAGGGGTAAAAAATATGCTATTGAACATGGAAAGGAGCACATGCAGACTGTTTTTCAACTCTTAGTGCTGTACTATCATAGAGCAACACTCTTTTCTTAAAAGACTGACCACAGTGAATGGCAACTATAGGCTTAATAGCTGCAGTAATTCCAAACATATTTTAGTATTTGGAGGCTCTGCAAATTTTTAGCTATTATGCTAGACCACCAATTGACAGAAATTAACAATAATAGCAGAATTTCCATTACTAACTAACATGATTACTGTTTTATGGACATTTTGATACCGCTACTACCTAGTGTGATAAATGCAAAAGGGAACATTGACAGATAAGATTTTTACAACTACTTCCCAATTGATTTTTTAAGAAAAGAAGCTGTTATGCAAACTACTTCCAAAAAACCAATTTCTTTTTAGGAAATAATTATTAAAATTCTAAATAAATATTTATGCTATAAACATTCTTTAGAAATGTTGAACCTTATCTTCTCTATTATCACTGGTTTTGAAACTGAAAATAAGTCTGGATCATGCAGAAACTTAGGAATCAGGATGTAGGTTAATTCAAAATGAGAATAAGGATGGGGAAAGAAGGCGAAGAGGGTTTTTTGCTACTAAATTAACAGCAGACATATGACCTGCTTGAAATCATCGTGACTATTCACTCGTGTACAGAGGCAAGCACAAATGCAAATCTTCACAGAATTCAGGTTTACAGAATTAGTGTGTCTCAGTAGAAAGAAATTATTACCTATGACATTACTCTTTAATCAATCAAAGATGTTCATCAGGTCATATTTTCAAAGTTTAAATCACCTGCATTATCCACTTAAATAATTAATTATCAAGCACTCACTTATAAAAAGTTTAAATTTTCAAACTGAAAAATGTGTGTAGCAGTTGATGCGATACAGATGTTTTATCTTTTGCTATCTCAAGACCATAGCTTTAATTTAGTAATAATGTTGATAAAAAGTCTTTCAGTTATTCAAATACTTATTTAGGAATTGTAGCTATAAAAAAACCAAACAAAACACAGCTTCTTTTAAAAGTAGCTTGGATAGTAGCTAGACTGCTCTTTGGCAAGACAGGAAACTAGTGATTAAATTTTGAATCCTTTGGGAGATTTCATATTTTATAAATTGACAAGATTATGTATTTTAAAAATTTGTATCTGAGGAAGATATTCTACATGTTAGCAATAGTAAAAGTGTTCAATGAATCCTCTCAATTAAATCTCAGTTAAATCCAGTAATTGTTTAAGTACGAAATCACATGCTTACATTCACACATGTGCCTTGCTACACAGCTACACTACTAAAAGCATTTAATTTCTCTAACACACTTCAGAAAACCTGAATATAGTACCCTCTAAAAAATATAAAACTATGCAATGAAAGCACCGCCATAATCCTTGTGATGCAAATGTGATACATACAGAGAGTAACATTTTCTAGTTTTATGGGCTAACATAAAAGAGGTAATATAATTTGTTTTATTCACATATGTGTGGAAGATCAATGCAATAACTCAGAAGAGATCACATTAGTATTAGTAGTGGTAATACAGTTATACAGAGACTCTACATTTTATTACTACTGGATACTTTTCTCGGTTAAGCCTTAATTTCATTAAGCAAATCAAATTTCTAAATTAGATATCTTTTTGTTTTTCAAAATAGGAAAACTAAAAAAAAATAAAAATGAACCAATCTGTAGATATTTTGAAAGCAATAGAACAGTCTCTTCATATTCTATGAATATAGTGCAAGAATAGCAGAAAAGCACTTTATCTTCACCTTGACTATGGAAATGCCTACCATTTTATAAGCATAAACAATATTAAGGCAATTAAATTCACCACTGTAAACCTCCCCTCCAGGAAAACATCCAAACAAAATAATTACAGTGAAAAAACCAAAAACTTCGAAGACATAGATTGAAATTCACTAATCTGATTGGCCTCTAACTGGTAGGTATAGGTGAGGGATCATTAAGAAGGAGGATTGGAGAAAATGGGATATTCCAACTACAAGGGCATTTGTTGGTAAAGGAATACAAGTATGTGTGTAGCAAGCAATCTGGTGACAATTTTTATTATATCAGCAACAGCTAGAGATGACCTTCTAGATACGACTATAACCCATATAGCTAAACAGATCAAAAACATGGTGGTGAAAGGAACTTACATGAAAGTGGTGAAGATATGAGAGTGTTCAATATGCTTTATAAGGGAAAGAACAAGGACAACAGGATAATTTTTTGAAGTATTTTGGGAAGACAGGTTTCAATAGATACAGCACATTGTTCTGTAAGATCTCATGGGAAGTTAAGTCTACAGAAAAATGAAGGAAAAGGTAATAAGGATACTAGCGCAAACCACTCCAATGCAGCAGAAGGATAAGACAGACAAGAAGTACCAGCTGGCACAACTGAAAGTTCTCCAGTGACTGTAAACACAGGAAAGTCAGGCAGAAAGATCAAAATAAGTGAGATTTTTCTGAACCAGTGTAAGAGACAAGGCATGAGCAAGCAGGGACAAAAGCAGGAAAGCCAAGTATAGATGAGATGCAAACAACAATGACATCAGGAATAACAGTCATTCTATAAACACAAAAATATCTTAAGTTTTCATGAGAAATTGGTCTGTTATTAAGAGCAAGCAATACCAATAGATGATGCCATGCATTTGAAAGTATTTCAGTAAAAGTCTTCAATAAAAAGGCCAACTGCAGTCAGCAAACAAGTAAAAGCAGCAATGAGAACTGTTGTCGCAATTAGAGAATATCTAAATGAGGTAAATGTTTGGAACTCAATTGGCCTGATAATACTGATTTGAGGATACTGTGAAAATGAAACTAAGTAATCCCAGAGTTGTAACTGCTGTTTTACGGATATTGGGTGAGGTTCTGCAAGACTAAAAAAAGTCTTGTGTTGTTTAAGAAGCAGGAAAAGGAAAACTGAGAAATTAGAGAGTAGTCAGCTTAATCCCAACAAACAGAAAAAACACTGGCAGAACATTTATTTTTTTTTTATATATATACACACACCGACACACATAATTTCCTAGAAGAAAACAAGGAGATGAGTAACAGCTGATTTGGATTTGTTATGAACAAATCATGTCAAAGCAATTTTTTTCTTGCAATGGCAGAGTAACAGGACTTGTGTTCAGGGAGACATCATATATTTTGACTTTAGTAAGGACTCTGGCACTGTCTCACATGGGCAATTTCTTAAGGAAAATAGGGAAGCACATGTTTAGAAGATGCTACTATTCATCAGATGAAAAGCCAGTTGGAAAGCTATATTCAGAAAGCTATTCATTGTCAAAATGGTAAATGTATCGATGGGCGTTCCTGGGCTGTGTACTGTCTAATATTTTCTTTAATGACCAGTTTGATAGAATAAGACTGCAAATTACATTTGCAGGCACGAGTTGCTGCAAGTCTGCTGGAGGACAGAATGAGACTTCAAAATGAGTTTGACAAATTGGAGAAACAGTCTAAAAAGAATAGAATTCAGCAAGTTTAAAGACAAGATTCCACAGTCAAACTACACGGAGGAGGAGAAACAATTGAGTAGACAGTTATTTTTCAGAAAAGACTGAAATTTATATTGGCTCATACACTTAAAGAATTAACACTGTCATGCTGTTTTGAAACAAACAGATATCCTGTGGGTATGTGAGAAGTACTGGTCTGTAAAACAGGTTGTTTTCTACTTATTACTGGAAAGGCTTCAACTGCATTGCTGGGTCTATTTTGACGAAGACGGACAATTGAAGAGGAGAGGAACAGCAAAAAAAACCTCAGAGGTCTAGAAAAATGTGACTTATGCCAAAAGACAGAAAGAACTGGGTTATTAAATCTGGAAGCAAAGAATTGCAGGTCATGGTAATCCAAATAACTGGAAGTTGTTGCAAGGAGGAAATAAATAAACTGTTCTTTACACAAATAATAAATATATAAGAAATTATAGAATCCAACTGCTGCAAAAAAGAACCAGATACTAGGCTGAACACTGGGAAAAGACTGCTAATGGTAGGGCTTGTAAGGCCCAAAAACATATTTGCCAAAGTTTATAACAGAAGGTCAGACAAACATCACTCAAGAATGGTTTTGGTGTAGTTAAGCCTTTTTTGGGACAAGAGAATAGATCAGGTGACCAAAGTTCCTGCCCGCCCTGTTTCCTATGGTTCTGTCATTACAAAGTAAAATGCAATCCCTCAACCTAGGAAATGTCCAAACAGTAAGAGTTGCCACTTGAGCTTCAAAGTGAGAGTGGGATCTGAAAGTGATGCACACCATTTGTATGCAAATGAATTCTCTCATCTCCTTTCTCAAGCCATCACATGCAGTTCCTCCCCTCACCCCTCACTTCTCGCCTCCCCTCCACCTCCATCGCATCAGGCTGGGCAAGTGCAAAACGCTGCATCTTTCCCTCTCCCAGTAACCTCTACACATCCTACCCCCTATTCAGGAATAACAGAAGTCCTGGAAGCATAGTGTCACGTCCCCAAAGTGGTACCTTACTATTAGATTGGAGCCTCTAAATATGCAAAAGCCAACCTTGTGATAAAGATCACACATGGGCTTCAAGGGGTACCAAGGGGAGGGTCACATCCCCTCCTTCCTACCCCCCCCCACCTCCCCAAAGCAAGCCACATGCCAAGGAGAGAAAAATAAAAGCCCCTTACGCTATCCAAAGTGACCTTACATCTCCACAGTAAATTATGCTAATTAACGTGAACTCAACATGGCTCAGGGCTATTCTAAAGGATACAACTATTTCAGATCCTCTGCTCTGTTCTGAATTATTTCTACGCTTGGTCAGAAATTGTCCACAGAAACATTTCTGCATCAGAAAAGGCCTGTGCACCGAAGTGAACTACTGCCATGCTTCTATGTTTTCAAAAACAATTAATCTAGAATGAAAAAAACCCTATATTTGATCAAAGAGCATGGTGAAATATTTTTTGAATTTCAGGTTTTAATTTGAGAAGGAAAAAAGGACTTAACCTAAATGTAATCAAGCTGTTTTGTGAAGAATAAAAATAGTTTCCAGCAGATGTGTCCCATGGAGGAATTTCATATCTTTGAGATTTAAATTCATTAAATTTGCTTTAAATTGATCAATGCATTTGAGAGTTATTAGGGAGAAACTAAACAGACAGTGAGACTGCACAGGTACAATTTCTTTAAGAAGTCAGCTTAAAAGTTAAAAATTAAAGAATGTAAATAATGAATATTTCAGTAACATATTTCTTCTGTTAAACCAAAAACGTAAAGTATTTTTCCCTACAGTCCAGTTGGCCAGAAAATTGTCATAGAATAGAATCAGAGAATCACAGAATCTTTTAGGTTAGAAAAGACCTTTAAGATCATAGAGTTCAACTGTTCCCTAAGCACCACATCTACATGACTTTTCAATACTTCCAGGGATGGTGACTCAACCACTTCCCTGGGCAGCCTGCTCCAATACTTGACAACCCTTTTGGTGAAGAAATTTTTTCTAATATCCTAGATATTATTATTATTATTATTATTATTATTATTATTGCCCTTGATAAAGAATATAAAACAAAGCACTTACTTATCATGTATGCCATAGCCTACCTGATTTGGGAGCTTAAGTACCATTCTAAAACATGAATATATGCATCCAGAGATCAAGAGCTCAGTGCTTCCTGAAGTAATGAAACCAGATAAAGGAACCTAAATAAAATGTAACTGGTGGAGTAATGGGTGCCCAACGGGATAATATTTAGGGTAGCTTGCTCATACTAGTCTCCTGACAGAGGAGGCAACAGGTACTATGAAAGGAGAAAAGAAATGCTCCTGGTTTAGATTATTTTTGTTGAAACTTCTCTGGCATCATGATTTGGTACAGTGCCATTGAATGCATGCTGCTGTGAAGTAATTTTAAGATGGAAATTAGAGATAATTAAATAGAGAAAAAAATAGGAAAGAAATATCAACTTTGAGAGTATCTAAAATTCCAATGAATAATGCTCATTGAAAGCATGAATAAACTGTATTTTGAGGTAAAAAAATCATAAGCTTCAAATACAAAAAGACATCAGACAAGTTAAAATATCTAGCATCCCACAGATGGATGGAAGTTACAGGGCTCAAAACCCAACAAATCTGCTGGTGCTTTCCATTTCTGACAAAATCAGAACTAAGCAGAAACAGCTCTTCTTATTTGCCTTTTCAAAAAAAATTTGACTGAACAGAGATGCCTATAGAAAGCTATTTCTGGGAAAAATTAAACCCCTCAGATTACCATCTCTTTGAAGCAGAAACTGTCTTTTACTATACACATGTCTAGGCCTATGTATAGTGCCATAGGATTCCAATTCATAACAAAGGCTTCCAGGCATGCTATATCACAAAAAAAGCTACATAATGGCAACTAGTACACATAGGAGCCATTGCACGTACCTAAAAGTACCAGTCTAATAGGACTAGCTTATTGTTTGATTCTAAACAGTAGTTAAAATAGCCTAATATTAACTTTGAAAACTGCAAAATTTTAATATGTTAGAAATTGGCATTAGAGAAGACAGTCAACAGATTATAACAAAATCTACCTATTCTACTTAGATACTGGGTACAAAATCTCAGCATGTGATCTGTTAAGATCATAAAGGAGCCTATAGCCTCAAGTTCTTGTTCACAAAGCAGGCAAGCCTGGCAAATACTCAACAAGAAGAACTTCTCAGGACAGGCCTAGGAATCTGCAAAGACAGGCTGCACTTGCAGGCCTTGAAAACACTCTAAGGAGACATCTACAAATGTTCATTGCTTCACACCAGTAAAATATTTAGGGTTTTCTGCTCAAAAGGGCATTTTTGCTCTTTAGGATTTACAAGCTTGCTTGACTGTCAAGCTCTTAAGTTCCTTTCGCAGATTTTTTGGAGTTTCCAAGTTTACCAGCTCTGCAAATAGCATAGAGTTTGCATTTTCTTTAAATTGAAAGATTGCAAAATATGTACAAAGTATTCACAGAGATTTTGTCCCTCAACCAAAGCCATATTTATTTAAAGATGCTTATAAAATTCTGCTAGCCACACCCCAGAAAAGCTCCCATCTCTTGAATCAGGCTGTTGGAAGGATAATGGGGATAGTTTGCTCACATCCTCTGCCTGAAGATTCTGCAACTGTGTGAACTGAACTTCGGTACCTTGTTCAATTTTTGAATAGTTTTCATAGTCAACATCAAATAATTTGCAAGTTAAATTCAGATATTCATTCTGATGTTAATTAATTGTGCTTCTTCAAAATAGTTCACAGGATGCAATTTCAGTCAAACCACCTCTTTTTTTCAGATTCAAATAACACCATTTGAGTAACAGATTGAGTATGGAACACACAACTTTACCAAATTGATTAATTTGGAAGATGTCAGATATTGTTTACATTATATGAAATTGTATGCCAGTTATAATTGCAATATATGCCAGATATAACAACACTTCTTGTTTTCCAGATGTCCATTTTGTCCTCTGCAGACAGCAGGTATGTTTTTACTAGTATTTAAACAGGGTCAGAGAAGACCTTAAGTGTATGGCAGAAAACCTAACAAACACTCTTTTTAAGACAGAGTCAGGCTTTTTCTCAAGCTCCATGTCTGCTGCCTTCTTTGCTTTGGGGATCAGGAATTAATTTTTTGTGTGGAGTGAAACTGGCATAATAAAAGAACCCTTTCTACCTTTCCTGTTATATAATATAGGCACAGCAGGGTTGAACAGTCATAGCATTTCATTGTTTTCCATAGAAAATTGTGAGTTAAAAGAGAGAATCTTCATGAGTAAAAAGATTTGGAATTTCCTGGGAAATGGTGCATGATGGTAGAAATTAAATTCTTTGGAAAGTGCAAGGTGAGTTTGGGTGAGGAGGAGTTAAAACTGAATTAGGCTGAAGCAGGGTTACTCTGACTTATTAGTTCTGTTACATGGTATGAGCCCTGTTGCTTGCACTGGAACCAATTAAAATGCCTAGTACGTGAGAGCAAGGATTAGGCACGTAGCACCCTACCAAAGTGTTAAACGAAAAAAGTTTTAAGGTTGCTTCTTTAATCCGTCCCACGTGTCTGTCCTTCTTTCACCTAAGCGTCCTGCTCAGGCCATTACACATCTCATTACAATGACCTTAGTCTAAGTTAAAATTCACTGTCTGCGTAACTCTATTGATAGCTAAGGTACTGCTGTGAGAACCTGTATGCATGAGATTACAGTTTCATGGAATACAGTCTGCACTGGAGTGATGTACAGTCTTTTTTGTTTTAAACAACTCAAATGCAGGTATTTAATGAAATTGTCATGTTGAGAGAAAAAGATTTACTCAGATTGAACAGGAAATATTGAACAGGAAAGAGTTCCCTTCTCTCACTCCCGGAGCCGCTCCTTCCCAATTGAATGAGTGACAAGAAAAAAAAAACGTATTTGTAATATTCAGTATCCTATAACTTTAAAAATTAGTTCTACTTGTGCTGCAAAGCAAGCACTGTTTACCCTCAATTCTTTAAACTAGAGCTGATCACAACTACAAAAAGAGAAAAACACTGTACTTTGACATTAATGTTACTTAAAACTTTGTCATGCAAAGTGTTCACTCAAGCCATTTTTAGACAACATCCTTATAAAACAGGTTTTTCTGGTTTTCCTTACCTCTTGGGTTATCACCAATTATATTGGTTTTGCCATTCCAGTACCAGAGCAGCAATGTTGCATCACGCGATCCTGAGAGAATGTAACAATTTCCTCCAATATAGGACTCAGAACGAGCAAGACAGGTTACAACATCCCAGTGTCCAAATATTACTTGTATCAGTTTACCTAAAACACATAAAATTGATTGTTTTAAAACTATGCTTTTACTCTAAGGCAAATTAAATACATTATAAAGTATTTTAGAAATATTTTCTTTTTTAAAAAAAGATTCCAAAAAGAACTATAGTGGAGAGTACTGCTTTTTTTCTTGATTTGGTGGAAACTTATTTAAAAGTGCAGTAGTCCATACAGTCCATACAAAAAATATTTACAGTCCATAAATATTATACTTTATTCAAAGGCCAATCATGCCAGAAGGTTTTTTTTAATTCTATATGTTTACATTCACTTCACAGACAGGAAACATGATGTGATTCTCTTTTAAGGCAAGGTTAAGGTAAGTTTACTGATGAAAGTAATAGTAAAAATGAAAATCTGCTGGTGTACCAAATAGAATCAGAAGAAGCTACAGAACATGGTGCGACCAGGTGGATGATTTGCTCTGCATGGTGGCAGAGCTACGGGAGGAGGTAGAAAGGTTAAGGAGCATCAGGGAGACTGAGAAAGAGATCGACTGGTGGTGCCATGCTCTGCCCCGCCTGAGACAGGAACAGGAGCAGCAGCAGCCACCAGTAAGAACCCACGATCAAGGGGATCCTCTGCACCCCCCACCCCGGGCTGAAGGCAGCAGCTCAAAGGAGGAGAGTGAATGGAGGTGAGTCCACGCTCGTGGCGGCAGGCGAAGGCCCTCCCTGCCCACCTCGCCTCCCCAGGTGCCTCTGTACAACAGGTATGAGGCCCTGGAGGTGGAAGGCCAGTCAATGGAGGATGGGGACAACAGTCTATCTACACCAGAGGTGTCACCCAGGTCAGAAGAACGTACCTCTTGTATTAACACCACCTCCACAGGGAAGAGGAGACGGGTTATAGTTGTGGGTGACTCCCTTCTGAGGGGAACAGAGGGTCCGATATGCCGGGCGGATGATGATGGTGACGATAGGGTGGAGTGTCTATGGGCAAGAATCAGGGGGAAGGCCAACAAGGCAGATAGTGTGGTGGGAGTCTATTACAGACCACCCAACCAGGATGAGGAGACTGACGAACTATTCTATAAGCAGCTGGGAGAAGCCTCACGATCGCTAGCCCTTGTTCTTGTGGGGGACTTCAACCTACCAGATGTCTGCTAGAAATACAATACAGCAGAGAGGAAACAGTCTAGGAGGTTCCTGGAGTGTGTAGCAGATCACTTCCTGACACAGCTGGTGAGTGAGCCAACTAGGGAAGGTGCCCTGCTGGACCTCTTGTTCACAAACAGAGAAGGACTTGTGAGCCATGTGATGGTTGGAGGCCATCTTGGGCAGAGTGATCACGAAATGATAAGAGTTTTTGATACGTGGAGAAACGGCGAGGGGGGTCAGCAGAACTGCCACCTTAGACTTCCAGAGGGCAGACTTCGGCCTGTTTAGGGGCCTGGTCGACAGAATCCCCTGGGAGGCAGCCCTAATGGGCAAAGGAGTCCAGGAAAGCTGGACATTCTTTAAGGAGGAAGCCCTAAAGGCACAAGAGCAGGCTGTCCCCACGTGCCGAAAGATGAGCCGGCGGGGAAGAAGACTGGCCTGGCTGACTAGAGAGCTCTGGCTCGAACTCAGGAAAAAGAGGAGAGTCTACGACCTCTGGAAGAAGGGGCAGGCAACTCAGGAGGACTACAAAGATGTACCGAGGCTGTGCAGGGAGAAAATTAGAAGGGCCAAAGCTGAGCTAGAGCTCAATCTGGAGCTGCTGTAAAAGACAACAAAAAATACTTCTTCAAATACATTAGCAGCAAAAGGAGAGCTAAGGAGAATCTCCAGCCCCTAGTAGATGGGGGAGGGAACACAGTGACCAAGGATGAGGAAAAGGCTGAGGTGCTTAATGCCTTCTTTGCCTCAGTCTTTAATAGCAGGGCCAGTTGTTCTCTGGGTACCCAGCCCCCGGAGTTGGAAGATAGGGACGGGGACCAGAATGGAGCCCCCATAATCCAGGGGGAAATGGTTAGTGACCTGCTGCACCACTTAGACATTCACAAGTCTATGGGGCCTGATGAGATCCACCCAAGTGTACTGAAGGAACTGGCAGAAGAGCTCATCAAGCCCCTTTCCATCATTTACCAGCAGTCCTGGCTAACTGCGGAGGTCCCAGCTGACTGGAGATTAGCAAATGTGACACCCATCTTCAAGAAGGGCCAGAAGGAGGACCCGGGGAACTACAGGCCTGTCAGCCTGACCTCGGTACTGGGGAAGCTGATGGAGCAGATCATCCTGAGTGCCATCACACAGCATGTAGAGAATAACCAAGGGATCAAGCCCAGCCAGCATGGGTTCAGGAAAGGCAGGTCCTGCTTGACCAACCTGATCTCCTTCTATGACAAGGTGACCCGCCTAGTGGATGAGGGAAAGGCTGTGGATGTTGTCTATCTAGACTTCAGTAAAGCCTTTGACACGGTTTCCCACAGCATTGTCCTGGAGAAACTGGCTGCTCATGGGCTTGGACGGGTGTACTCTTCACTGGGTAAAGAACTGGCTGGATGGCTGGGCCCAAAGAGTGGTGGTGAATGGAGTTTACTCCAGTTGGTGGCCGGCCACAAGCGGTGTTCCCCAGGGCTCTGTGTTGGGGCCAGTCCTGTTTAATATCTTTATCAATGATCTGGATGAAGGGATCGAGTGCACCCTCAGTAAGTTTGCAGATGACACCAAGTTGGGCAGAAGTGTTGATCTGATTGAGGGTAGGAAGGCTCTACAGAGGGACCTGGACAGGCTGGATCGATGGGCCGAGGTCAATTGTATGAGGTTTAACAAGGCTAAGTGCAAGGTCCTGCACTTGGGCCACAACAACCCCATGCAACGCTACAGGCTTGGGGAAGAGTGGCTGGAAAGCTGCCAGGCAGAAAAGGACCTGGGGGTGTTGGTTCACAGCCGCCTGAATATGAGCCAGCAGCGTGCCCAGGTGGCCAAGAAAGCCAGTGGCATCCTGGCTTGTATCAAAAATAGTGTGGCCAGCAGGACTAGGGAAGTGATCGTGCCCCTGTACTCAGCACTGGTGAGGCTGCACCTCAAATACTGTGTTCAGTGTTGGGCCCCTCACTACAAGAGAGACATTGAGGTGCTGGAGCGTGTCCAGAGAAGGGCAGCGAAGCTGGTGAAGGGTCTAGAGCACAAGTCTGATGAGGAGCGGCTGAGGGAACTGGGGTTGTTTAGCCTGGAGAAAAGGAGGCTGAGGGGAGACCTTATTGCTCTCTACAACTAAGTGAAAGGAGGTTGTAGAGAGGTGGGGGTCGGTCTCTTCTCCCAGGTAACAAGTGATAGGACAAGAGGAAATGGCCTCTAGTTGCACCAGGGGAGGTTTAGACTGGATATTAGGAAATTTTACTTCACCAAAAGGGTTGTCAAGCATTGGAACAGGCTGCCCAGGGAAGTGGTTGAGTCACCATCCCTGGAGGTATTTAAAAGACGTTTGGATGAGGTGCTTAGGGACATGGTGTAGTGGTGGTCTTGGTAGCGTTAGGTTAACAGTTGGACTCGATGATCTTAAAGGTCTTTTCCAACCTATACAATTCCATGATTCTGTAACATTTAGGACCCAGAAGAAATTGGTAGTGTGAGAGCATATATGTGCATATAGTGTATGCAGCTTTTGAGCACCTCCTTAAACAGAGAAAAGGAGATGAAGATTAAAAATTACGCTTGTACCCAGGTTTTTCAATCACCATTTAAACACTTGTCAATTATTTCAACCAGCATCCTTCCCTTTTAAGAATTTCTGTAATGTTCAAAAACCTCAGAAGACAGACCTGGAAAAAGGTCTCTTACTCATTGCATACAGGACAAACACTTGTACCATTGATAAGAGAGATAAAAGTTAAAAAGAAAGGAAAGCCTAGGCAGTTAAAAATGTGCCATTCAAGAGTCTGTATAAACGTGAATATGACTATTACCTTTTAACCTTAACTAAACAGGTCAATATTTTCAGCAAAATGTAAATTTGGATGCTCAGGCATAGTGGATTTGCATGTGGGAGAAGAAACACATGTAAGGTCACCCACAGTAGATCTCTGCCAGACCACCCTGCCAGAGGCTGGCTCCTACACAGCAAACATGTCATGTGTCCTGCAGGTTTCTGGATCTGCCAGCAGCATATGTGTTCCTATGAAATGAGAATGTAAGCACTAAAATCCATCTCACTGGATTTGCTGAAGCCTAGCAACTGCAGACCTTGTAGAGACAGGACAAAAGATAACACACACGTTTCTTATGCGCCTGCTTGGCCCATTCAGGGAACATGGGCCAGGCCAAATTCTGCATCCAATGACACAAGGAAGTGTGATGTGTGATGCCATTAATGTGTGACCTCAGATTCCTCAGCCCAAATGACCATGCATCCATTTGTGCTTTGGGCTGAATAAAGAATGAGGAAGAACAGAAGGGGAAATGAGTGATGGCTTTGGAAGGATTAACAATACAGGCCAAAAAAGAAATAGGAAATGCAAACTACTGTACCTGAAATAAAATGTTCTGAAAAGTATTTCGAAATAATAACTAGTAACATGAGAAGCAGTAACACAAATCAGTGTTGGGACTCAGATTAAGCACATCTTAATAAAATATTTTGGTGCATGAAGTACAAACGATTAGTCAGTCACATAATATGGCTAGTAGGACACATTTCATGGCACTCTTTCACACAGTACAAAGGCATTGTATTCATATCCAGCCATTAAATAACACTAACAGTAACAAAAGATTTAAGGGAGTGGTTCTGAGGAAAGAACAAAAATAATGTTAACAGCCTGATTTATAACAGAAGATCAAAAAGGTAATAGCATTAAAGTGGAGAAAACCAGAAAGAAACAAGAGAAAGGTATGAATATCTACAAGAAAGAGGAATTACTTTAGTACATGAAGAAAAGATAGAGTAACATGATGTAATTTAAAGGAAACCTGTACATCAGATTTAAAATAAAACACTGACAAAACTTATTAGGCAAATATAATCCTCCAAGAGAAATTGTGAAATGGAATACTGTCACATGAGCCTTTTCCAACCGGAAGGGGCAAAACCCTGGAAGGTACACTTACTGTGCAGATCTCCTTGTATCGGAGAGTAACTCAGGGATCAAGTCTTTCACTCACCTCTGTGAGTCTGTAATAGCATTCTATAGCGGTCACCTCTGCACACCAGGGCTTTAATTTGTGCCACAGGGTCACTTAACTGTCTCAGATTCTGACTAGTCAACAGACTTAGTCAGAAAAAGTTACTGAACTTCACAGCTAGGAGCAGTGAAATGCTCACAGACTACATAATCGCATTTTGGCAATATACAAAAACATCTTATCAAGTGTATGTTTTTTGCTGAAAATTCAAATTGTCAATTACATGGTTTAGATTTGAGAATAATTTAATTATGTGATATATTTTTCAGTTGTATAGCCATAGGTATTCAGCTACCTGAGGTGATTTATACTTTTAGAACACAAGTTTATGCTATAAACATCACTGAGTTATAAAGATCTCTCTTTCAATTATGTTCTATGTTTATAGGTTCTGTTCTAGAAAACAAACATTTTTCAAGGCTATTTGTTTGACAGTTGTTCATGTAGTTGCACTGCCTTGTTAGTTTTACTTTGTTACTGTGCAGCTAAGGTTCAATCAATTCCATCAAAACAAGAAATAAGCTTTTGCTCTTTCATATTAGTAAAAAAAAAAGAATCATGAACCTTGTAGGAGTTCCTCAACTTTTTTGTTTCTTTTAATATGAGTTGTCTTCTCTATACAGTAATATCAAACTTTACCATATGCACTCAGATATCCCTTTCTGACAGAACAAATTTTCTAGTTAATGTTTTATTTGACAGCTGTGCTACGAATAATTAAAAGAAAAACAAGACTCAAGTCTCTGCACTACTGAATCTAAAATGCTGTCTAGAAATCATTCCCACTGCTGGAGGAAGGTTTTATTGTGCTTCTGCTCTACTAGCTGTTCTGAGAACCATGATTTATGTTAAAAGTATTTCCTGTTAAAAAAAAAACAAACAAACCCGAAGTCTAGTAGGAAAAAGGTTCCCTTTTTGTGTTAAGTGCTAAAATATAATTGAATTCAACACTTGTGATCACTTGCCATGATGCATTACTGATCACATCATCTTTTTCCCTTGCTGTTCTGCTGATTTCAGAGTAAGTACTTCACTACTATATTCTCATTTTAATTCGAAGCAAAATAAACTACATCTGAATTCTCTTGATTTAACCTAGAGCTAGAGTTGCTATACTGACAAACAGGAGACACACAGAAGACAAAAATATTCTGCAACTTTTTTGACAACTGTATTTTGGTTTATACCATTATTAGCTATGGTAGTAATGAAATGCCTGCTGTATCAGACTTACAGACAGAGGATATAGCTTCATGAGATATTTGTAGTTCAGATTGATAGAAGACAAAGCTACCAAAATCATACAAGTTCCTCCCATAGGTGTAAAGTAAAATATATCCTTTGACATAAAAAAATTCGTTCTCTATTCATATAAATCAAGAATATATGCTGAATATTTATTACTGCTAGCTAACTTTCCTGAAGATCTTTAAATTCACAGGTTTATGTAAATTTATTTTCATCAATGAGAAAATTAAACTAAGAAGGGTCTAACAAGATGCCTGTATAATGAATTGTAGGCAGTCAATATGAAGTAAATGGAACTTCTCCTTTATACTTAAGGCTTTAAAATTGCAAAAATGACAGATATGCTAAAATAGGCCACGAGATCTAGTCTTAACAGATTTTCATTAAAGACCATCCTGTTTTGTTAAACATTTTGGTTTGCCAAGTGTGAAAAACACTATTAACTAATATATTTAAGAAATGATGACAAACATGTAGGATATTCCCTAGAGATTAATAATTTACTGGAAAGCTTGATGGCACACACACATTAAGCACACTGGGTCATTAATCCCAAAGAAGTACCTTGCAGTGAGGTCGCTATTCCCATTATAAGATAATGAAAGGGAAAAAATCATACTTATTTTTTTCTGAGACTCCATGGCTTTTAAATTCCTGTAGCTCTTACATTGAAAGATTCTTTTCTATTTAGCATGACACATGCATGACTTCAACAGTTTGGATACATGCCAGCTGACAGACTAATTTAACTGCTGCCCATTATATCGATCAGTTTATGTTATATGAAAGAATTCAGTGGCTCCAAATCAATTTTTCTATTATAGCATAGCTTTCAAACGCTTTCATAAGTATTCTTTCACCAGATTTCAAGACTTCACTTCTGTTCTTATTCTGTGGTGCTTGCCTGTATTTCCTCAAAAAAAATTCCCTGGTGTTGAAAACCAACCAGAGTTAAATTCAAATAAGCACTCTATGAACAATTAATTCTCCTGTTATGCAAAGCTTCACAAAAACTCATTTACTTGTGGAAACTACAGTGTAAGAACAGGCATGCCTGTCATATAGATTTGAAGTGTGATGCTATGGCTAAACAAGAGCTCCTTGTCTTACATTTCCCATCATTCCACAAAAATGATAGCATACAATACACAGTAGCAGTAAGTAAGAAAAGATTTGACAAATATTATTAATAGGGGAATAAATACATACACCACTTTCTCCCCCCCACTCCCCATTCTTTCTTTATTTGAAACAGTAGGTTGACAATGAACAGAAAAATCTTTTAAGCTATTCCCATATTTTAAAAATACATTACCTGAGTCAGTAGAATAAACTCGGAAACTCTTGTCCCAGAAGCCACAGACCAAGATGTAACGATTATCAGAGGTGATGACAAAACACTGGGAATGTACCTGAATGCTTTGGTCTAAAAGGTCAGTGATTTGCCTTCTGTGCATACCTGTATTGCTGGCTGAACAGAAAGACACACAAATCAAGAAATTTTAGCATCCACATTCAGAGAATAAAAGCACATTTTAGAAACTTACATTCACACCAAAACTATTTCTCACTGCTGTTACTTGTTTTTTGTGGCAGGGACATTTTCTTTCTACTTTTACTACAAAATACTCATTACACTTCTGGGAACAATGCTAATTCCTTGTAGTATATATTCTAAAATAGAAGTCGTCCCTTCCTTAAGTCAAATGCAGCTGACAAATATAAATGAAAGATTGCAAAAAGGAATGGTACATAAAAGTGTAATAAGCTTCCTTCCCCCCTTCTTCTAGTATAGGAAACTAAAAATTAAGAAACAAAGGAAGGGAATGTAATTATAAGACAGTACATATACATATACGCTCAAAAACTATATACATAGTGGCTCAAATGCAGCAGACAACAGAATTATGATTTCAAAATCATACAAAAGTTGTATTCCATTGCACGCATTGTAATTTAAAAAAATAATACCTGCAGTAAACATCACTACCATTTCACACTTTTTTGAGCATTGCACAAAAATTAACCAGCTTATCTCCATAATCTCCTTTAGGGTTGAGAGAAAATATTTACCCTACTTTGATCACCTGCTGTTTTATTTCCCCAGATAATCTTGCATTGTGAACCCACAGAATGGACAGGAATCAATTAATGAACACATTTTTCATATTATATTTTGTCCTTATTAATTGATGTGTGTGCATATATATATATATATATATGTGGGTCCCTATAGCTATATATAATTAAAATCCTACAGTGTAGGAAGAACTTTTAATGTTCTTTGTTCCTGAGGGAACCTGACTCCCATCCCAGGAAAGTAAATTCTCCAGGGCCTGGGTTTGTCTGCCAACTGCTCGGAGCACTATTACTTCCATTCCAGGTGGCCCCCCAGACCTGTCTCTGTCCTGGTCTTGTGCTTTTCTTTACTCTTTGTTCTTTAACTCCTTTCCATTCTCACGGGCTAGCTATCCCCTAAGCCTTGGGCTTATTCCATTTACTCTGTATCAAATCCTTAATTTATTTATGCTTTTGCTATGTTTAAAATATTGATACTGTCTTGTCCATATGGGTAGCAAATAATTTAGCAAAGTATTGCCACTTCCTCTGCAGGTAACACATAGCAGGGCCTTCACCGCTGTTGGGACCACTTAAAGAGTAACAACAATGCATTATAAATGCACAGTGAAGGGTTCTGTATGACAAAATAGTGGAAAATAAACCCCCCCAAAAACATGCAGATCGACACATTCAGTGTGGATAAGGCCTTCAAAAAACTTCACCTCAAAAAGAGGTCTAGGATCTGTGTCCTATCAGACATTGCTGTTTTACATCTTCCTGTGCAACTGGAAAATGAGGACAGCAGGAATCCCTTCTTATGACCAAGACAGCAAAAAGATTCCTGCTATAACCATAAAAGTGTAATTTTGTGGTCCTCTTAGGTGCCATTTCTAGGTAAATGTGTCTAGCCACAATTAAAAACCTTTAATATTATCTACGTAATTACTTGCTTGTACCCAATGATGCTACTTAACAGTGACAAAGAAAGCCTTAAACCTTTTAAACTATGTCCAATGTACTCACAAGGCTGATTTGAGATCTATTGTCTGAAAAGAATATTAAACCATTTTTCAGAGCTATGAACATTAATTTTAAAGGTGTTTATACCGAACAAAAGTCAAAGTATTTTGTAAATTAAAGGCAACCCTGAAAATTGAATTATAATATTAAAATTATGAAAAATGCAAATGAAAATAAAAATTTTATTTCCTTCCGAATGTTCTTCGCAATATGTAGAAAAATCATCAGACAAGCCCAATGTGATTTTGGTTTTTTTGCTGTGATATTTTTAAGATCTACTTGATAGCAGGTTTTAAAGCAGAATATACATTTACTGCTCCAAATATTTTTTGGATAAAATCTATTTCAGGAAGGAAAGGAGACTTACAGCACATGTCCTCCTCCTTATAAATTATAAGTATTGCATTATTCAGATGGAATTGATTTTTTAAACTTTGGAAAAACATTTTAATTTTATCAGCTCTATAAAGTGGTTTAATATGCCCACACTGTTCCTGATTTATCATAGAGCTTACCCAGCAAAATGGCTACCCAGCAACAGTCTGTATGTACAGACTGATACAATGCAGTTCCCTCTGTGATATGCATATTAGTTTTGAAATTAATTCTCACTGGCCAACAGACCTGTCATTCTAACCTATCCAGTCAAGTTCATTTTTGCTCTGATTTTTCCATGCTTCTATAATTGGCCACTTCACTTCTTTTTCACTTAAACTACAATCCTGAAATGGACAGTTTAAAAAACAGAGCTATGTCTGAAGTCTAATAGAATTGGGGTGGAAAGGGGGGAGAATCCTGTCTTTTTTGCTCCTGTGAACTGTCCTACAACTAGTTTGTATTTTGAGGTTAGGTTGTTTGAGTTTTTCTTTTTTGATCACGTTTAAGGTTCCATTTGCCATGCTACAGGCTCCTGAATTATAGTCTAAGTACGCACTCCCCAAAGTTGGGTCTGTAATGAAAGAACTGACCAAACTCTAACCATGCTAATAGGAAAATCAGCTCTATATAAACTAATAAACCTCTATAATAAAAAGTCAGGAATTGAATCTATTACACTGAGTCCTTAAATAGAAGAGAGACATTCCTCCACCCCTTTTTAATAAACAAAAAACATACACAAATTTAACTAGTGATGCTGATCAAAAGATGCAATACCCTTGAAAAATGAATACTAATATCTCAATACTAAAATGGAGTAGGCAATATATTTCAACTTTGAAACCACTTTGCAATTACACATTAATCCCCTCAGCCTGAACAGCAGGTCTATGAAGAAAGGATTGATCTCCTTTAATGATGAAACCCTGGCACCACGGTTTTATTTTTCACAACACGGTGCAGTTAAGAACCCCACTGTTATTATGAAAATTTCCTCAGCAAAGGAGCTCCATCACATTACCAGTGCACCAATTCATCATAACGTGCCTCGCTCCTGCTCATCAACAAGTCTGAGTGATGAAAAGATCCAATATTATCCTGACAGTACTTCATGCACATTCTCAATCACACATTATTACAGCATCCATATTAATTTTCACTGACACGCGTCCTAGGCCTGTTCAAATTAGGCAAACCAACGAGGGGGAGTTGATGAAATACCAGCATAGCCACAGCTCATTGCATTCCAATTTGCATGCAAATGGTTTATCAGGAAAATTCCATTCCCAGCAACCAGCAAGTGAAAAACAACCGTAATCTACACTTCAGGGCCACCATACAGAGCTTAATGAATCGCAAAGAGAGAAGGAAGTGACAGACCTATGAGAGGATCGATTTCCACTGGCAGCTGGTAAGGCTGGTCTTGTACAGCACCTTGATGAGCTGGAATTCAGGAAAGAAGATTTTAAAACTCTGCATTTTTTTAATACGTAAAGCCACATACATTTTCTAAATCAAAGCTACATCCTTTTTTTTTAAAAACTATTCAAGATTCTTCTGCATCAATTGAATTTAAAAAAAGAAAAATTCCAGGTGCTTTCATTGGCTGCTTATTAAACATTTATTTTAGATTAGTGTTATTCTGAATCTATGCCATCAGCAGCAGCTCCGGTCCTGAGCCATAAGCTCTAGCAGATGCTTTACTGGCAACCTCTCCTGTCGCAACAAAACAAAATTAAGTGGTAAAGAGCACTGAAAACAAAATGTGACAACCATCTGCTGACTGTAGCAAATACTATTTTCCTCTTTACTTTTTAAAGCACTGCTTTGAACAAGTGAAGCACAAAGGACATTTTTTTAAAAAAGTCAGTTTATGATGCAGACAGGGAAATCTTATAGTCATCCAGTATTTAAGGATTCATCCATCACCAAAAACCATTTATTTGCAAGTTTGCATAGAAGTTAATATATAATTCTGCTGACCTACGTTTCATCTGGGCACCTGGCATACCAGTGAAATGTTTACCACCTGAATTTTCCTTCAGTGTTAAAAAAAGTGCCTTTTTTCCACAGCTTCGCTAAAAACAAACAAGCAAGCAAGCAAACTCCCCACCCCCACCCCAAACAGCCCACAAGACATTCTTGGAAGCGGAACAAAAAATAATGGCTGAATACTTACACCTATGATTTCTCTATCTACCATTCATAGCTTAATATAAAAATTAGTATCAATAGAAGGGTTTCATAAGTAATTGGGAAGTCAAAGTTCTGCTGCAATGAAACACTAACAGAGAACAAAACATGAAATCCACATGACAAAATGGAGGCACCCTGTTGGGTACCAGTGCCATTAGATGCCAGCAAAGCTACCAAACTCATATACAAAAGCAAGAATGAGATTTTTAATTACACATCAGTGACAACTGGTCATTTGGCAACTTAACTTTTTTATCATGGTGCCTAATTAGTAAAGACAATGCTAAGCCCACAGCAGGAGATATAGAGTAGTAATGATACCTGCCCTCTAATCCTAGTAGATCCCATTTTGGTATAAAATTTGAAGGCAACAATAGTGAAGTCTAGTGAAGCTTGTCTCAGGAGTCCATACCCAGATATCTTAAGCATGGTACTCCATTAACAACCTGCAGCTGATCAGTGTGCTCTCAAAGAAGTGGGGTAAGGTAGGTTTCTGTTGGCTTTTGTTTGTCTTGAACTGTAGGTTTTCTTGAGCTCTTTGTAAAGGCAAGACAAGCATAAAATGCCTCTAAATGAAAAAATAGTGACTGAAAAGCACAGCTTACTGTTCTCCCATTCAGACGTGAGGAAAAAAACAAAATCTGAAGGTTTTGTTCAACTCAAAACAGTTGATTACTACACTCAACAATTGGTTGCTTGCTCACAGATCATCAACCAGCAGACTTACGAGGAAATCAAAATCAACTCCCTGCAGCTTTAGAACCTCTTCTTTTCCCATGACTGTTGTATGTCCACAAACGCTATTTTTTAAGTCTTGAATATTATATGCCCAAGGTCACACATCCAAGGTATGAGAGGATATTGCCATCCTCCTTTCAAACAAACGTCAAGAGCCCTGTAAATAGTTCTTGCTCACAACTTGTTATCTAGACAAGCCTCCCTTCCCCCCTTCCTTCCCACCTTTCTTTTTAAGCATTTCTTGGGTGGCTGAAATAATACATAGATGTTTCTATTTGTACAATGTTGAGAGGTAATTTGTAAGAATTAGGAAAAAGTGTGGGAGTCATCTGGCTTTTTTCAAAATGTAATCAAGGACCACAGGTCCAGATTTCTTAGTAGGAATTTCAGTGATGTGAGTACTACTCTGATGCAAATATCTTCTATTTAAGTTATTTGAGTAGAAGCTCTTTTTTCCCTTTCTTGAAAAGCCTTTGACCAGATTTACTGCATAGCACTGAAATAAACTACCTTTCACAGCTTGGGCCTGAGACTGTCATAGTCAGGGAAAGGAGGATGAGTGCCTTTAAGATTAGAGAACATTAGAATTGAAAACAGAATTATTATATTCCCAAGTCCAACACATTTTTAAAGGAAAATTAATTTGATTGGTTGCTATGCAAATGGATATGTTGTTTTCTTTTCATATTGACAAATACAATACATAAGCACCTAATAACTTTGGGATGTTTAAGTTACAGACGATACAGACTTCCCATATATTTTATCTTCTAATACTCATTGAGTGGCTTTAACATCAGAATATGGTGTTCATAATCAACTAGAAAAAGATAGCAGGAAAGATTTCAGGCAAGTTCTACATGCTTTAAAACTTGTCTTTGATGTGATATGGTTCAGGCTTCCATCTGACTGAAAAACAAATTCAAGAGGAAGAGTGCGATTTCATCATGATAAAATAGTGATATACTGTTTTAGTGCCTGATGGCCTGGAAAGCAATATATCGTTGTCACAAACCTTTTGTGTGCTACACATCTTACTACACAATAGTTCAGATTACCTTTTTAAGGAGAAACTAAGTCCACATGTGAAGAGCATGCTGCGTCAATGAACTGGACTTGCTCTTCACACTTTAAATTTAAAACAGTTCTGCAACAAATTTTGAAACAGACAACAGAAATACTGCTTGCTGGCAGTGGTTTCTTAGGCTACTTACTATAATTTACTTACCAGGAAGATTATGCCACTTGTTTACAGCAAATAGCCTATTTGCAGTAACTGTGATCACGGCAGGAGTAGACAGACCAGGCTGGGTGTTGGCTGCTACATGAGTGACAGGGGAGTTGGATGGGAACTTTAGAACCATGATAACATCCTGTTGAGCTTGGTCTGTGAACATCAACGGACTCTGCAGGAGGAGATACTGTTGAGTGCACACAACAAGAACCCAAATACATGGGAAAAGAAAACATGGGGAGGAGAAAAGAAGACAGGACAAGAGAAGGAAGATTGGATTAAAACACACAAGATCCAATAGCAGCTGCAGTGAAAAGCAAATGCAATAATAGTGGACAGGCTTGTGGAAACAGCCATTTTAGGTAGAAAAACCTTCATATACAATATTAATTTGAGGGCCTTGTTGAACACAGGGAGTCTACATACAAACTTTGCTACAGATCACAGCAGATTAAACTAAAAGTTTCCAATCACCTATCTCTGCCAAAAGAATTCTCCTTCCTATCTGCAGAGATAGTATGTCAAGGAAAGCAATGCCAAACTAGGAGGGAACAAGGAAAAAAAAAAAAAAAAAGTGAGCAAAAGAAATTCCTGCTCCCAGAGATTGTCTCCAGTTGCGTTAAATTGGCAGACTGCAATTCTTTACAAGCCAGATGAGAACATGAAAGCACATTAAAATAAACAGATACACACATACACTAGATATATGTTCTGTATATATTTCTGGTGTACAAAAATAAGATTTATGAATGCAAAGTAGAAGACTTCACTGCAAATGTGTTTCAAAGGACAAACATAATTAAATGCAGTTGTAAAGAATATAAAGTGGATGTGATTACAGACACTATCCTGCATTGTTTCTAGAAATACTAAAGGGAGGGAATGAATCCAGACTCTCATTTTCAACATAATATTTTTAGGTTCTAGTTTTTCAATTTAGTAAGTTGAGAAGTTTTTAACTTTTTAACTAATCTCTCTAACAATATTGCAAATGTTGAAACAAAATGTTGAGGACCTTAGATCCAGATATCAAACATAAGGAGGAAAAGCAAAACTTAATGTGTCTGTGATTATGTGGTGTACCTAAAAAAGAGAACTCCATTGAGACACAGATACAACCATCCTAGTCACCGGTAGCCATATTGCTCTAGTATTTGTAATTTTCTAATAACTGAATTAGAACACTAATGAAGTGTTCTTGGCTGTTTTCCACCTGCAATATTTCATTACATATATGTGTATGTAAGTGCATACATTTAATGTATATTTATACAGAACTAATAAAAAAATTAAATACATTTGCATTTTTATTATCACTCCTTTTTAAAAAGTTATTAAGAGTACTTAGAAAAACATATTGCTCTATGAATTCCTATTTACAGTCTTTGCATAAAGGTGTAAATAAAAGCAACTAATAAGCTACCCAGACACCCTTCTGAGCAAGTGGCTAAAAGCCAATCAATATTATGAGTTAATCCTCCCTGGATGCTCATTCAATTAAAGGTGTCAGTAATGCCTCATCTGATGTGGCCTCAATTAAATCCAGCTATCTGATGGTTGAAAACACAAGGGGATACAGCAACAGCAGCAAAACCAGACAAATAGGCAGCCTTCGTGTGACTGCTAATTACTACACCTGGTGTATATTATGGCTTGTGCACTTAACACAGCACGTGGTAGCTTTCAATTCGGCTGTATTCATGCATACATGCACACACACACATGAAAAGAGAAAACTCAGTAAATAATACAACTAGAAATAATTCAAAATTGTGACAGGAAAAACATCCTTACTGTATTTCAACTCCAGGAATACTACTTTTAAAACCACTTCATATATTGCTATTATAAAATCATGTACTAATAACCACAAATCTGGCCAAAGCAAGTGGAGAACTAAGGGGTTTTTTCTGTGCGTACCTCAGCCCAAAAAATCCACAGGAGTTAGAAACAGTTAACTTCATAGAATTTAACTTCTTCCATTACATATTAAATCTTTACTAATTCAGCATCATGAAAAATATTACGATAAAACCACACAAACTGCTTCCTGGCATCAAATTTATTTATATAACAATGGGTCTGACAAACACGTCAACAATCAACTTCTCAAGTTCCTCCTCTTCCTGAAACAAATCCCTCTAAATTAGGGCAAGTGCCTAGTGCATGGCACCATGACAGACACACATATGGCATGTAACTGTATGATGAGGGCACTTGGGCTCCCCGACATCCCTGTTAACAGGGCTCTTCTGAAAGAGCACACACAAGTCACCGCAGTGGTCTGCAGCCCTGGGACACTACGTGGGAGGTGCAATGGGCCAGCAGATCACAAATCAGCACAATCAGCTCTGCCCATCCAGTACACGGGATCCCAGGGCAGGAGCATGTCTACAGCACAGCTGTCAAAGTGTAGTATGTACTGGCTGCAGAAAGGGTGGTGGGGATGGGGGGAGAGCGAGCTGAGCAAGTCTCATGTACAACCCATGACATATTTGAGAAAGGCTAGTAGCTCAATTTGACAAGAAAGTTTACATTTCTTAGACTCCTACATCACAAGGTTTGTAAGCTACTTCGGAAACATTTCAGATTTTTGTGTAATTTTTCTAAAACCTTTTGCACTTCAGATATGTTTTTAATCTAATAACCTTAGTCTGCTTGAGTAGGACATATGTCTTACAGAACATACAAGAAGAAAATGTCTTTTTTTACATTTCAGTGTAAAATGTCCATCTTAACAATAAGGGAATGTAACCTTTTGAAAAACTTGTGAATTAGCAGACCATTTGCTCCACTTTGTCAGAGTATCACTTAATATACTTAGTTCTGGATCTGTGACAACACAAATGATATTTTAGACCCAAGGACTGAACACAACATGATATGGAAAGTAATCAGTAATAAAATAATAGTTTGTATAATAAAATTATATTAGACACAAGTAGAGGTAAAAGGGAAAGCATGTTAATGCTCACTGCCTGGATTTTATCACCCTAGCTTTACTGCAAAACACATTTAGTCACATTCTTTGCTATGTAAGTTTCAGCTCATGAATTCCTAGTAATCCTAGTTTTAGGGGAAAACCTATGCTTTGGGGAAAAGACAAGGAAGTTCCACCTCCTAAATCCATGCTTCTTGGGGAATCTGCCAAAGATTAACTAAATTGTCTCCATGATGACTGGCTCTCACCTGTACAGGTATGGTATTAACAAAATCAACTGATTAAGTGTTCTTAGATTACACTGACAAAAAAGGTCTGTGCTAGAAATCAATACAATCCTTTCAGCTATAAATGAAATAATAGTTAAGCACTGCATAGACTCCCAGTCCTACAAAATCATAACTCATCTGCTGTTTTTAATAACAGAATTCCATGACCACATAAAAACAAAGTGAAGTGGCTGGTTCTGTAACTTTAAGATAGCAAAGGAGGTGAACAAAATGGCAGATCACAAAGAGTTAACATGGTACTTACCACCTGCATGGCAGAACTTCTTGGAGGATGTGGTTCTATGAGCAGTTGGGAAGGGGTCTGTCCAAAACTTCGTATTTGAGCTTCAACAGCCTGGGAAAGGCACAGGCAGGTTTGCATGTTAAGAGGTGCTAATTACAGGCAATAGAACCATAACTGTCACCTGAAAATGTCATTCCACACTTCTGGCTTGTTTCATGTTGAAAATCAACCCCGTGTGTTCACTGTGGGGCTAAGTGCTTGGCACTGGTACTAAGAATGAGGTAATCATTTTAGTACTGTGGATGCTATTTCCATGAGAAACTCTGCAAAACCTCATCCTGCTCAATGATATTAAACAGAAACAAGCTATTATAATCAGAAACCCTCTTTATTGGCTCCATTTTTCCTTTCTAACACTGGCTTATCCTGTTTGTATCATAACTCAGAAACAAAAGTTAATTTTTAAAAAGTTTCTATAAGTATTAAGTGTTCTACTTTCTATTTAAACTCCATTGCTTAGTTTCACAGCAATAACTACAATGAAAGCAACACCAAGCTTTTTTCTTATTTTCATTTTTATTTAAAAAGAGCAAATAACTTTAGGATGCATTAAACTACCACAGCAGGACTAATATTAAATGCAGCTAACGGAGAACATGAAGATATAATGCAACAATTTATTTTTTAAAAAAATTTCTCTGTATCTTCAGCAACATGCTTTACCACTTTCTTCCTAGGGCATACATGAAAATACCATCTCATGCACAGTGATTTCTTAAAAATAATTACACTGAAATGTGTGAACTTATACCTCTTGCCTAGGCATGTCCAACTAGTTTTCCATGTTGCTGCCATTGGCCCACTGGCTTAAAGATAAAATCAAGCAGCCAAAATTCAACAGGTTGAATTTTGTCAATGTCAGCCAGGCCTCTGCACTATCCACAGAAACAGGCTAATACTACAGAAAATATTAAATCATTCAGCTTAGATTAAATCTCTTTCATTGTGAGCTACATTAAGTAAAATTACCTTGCATTTGCTGTGTGCTAACAGATGGCATATGAACCGATACTTTAGTTTCTCTGTTGCATGGCACATTGAGTCCTACATTCTCAAAAGTGTCTAGTGATGCTGAGTACCAAAGCTGAGGCATTAGCAAGTCCTACTTTCAAAAGAAGTCCTGAAAATCAGACCTTTCAAAAAAGTGTTTTAAATGGGATGCTTGAATGCTAAAACTGAAAACCACTAAGCCACTTTTTAGCTATTAGAACATTCTGTTTTTCTCTCAGAGATTCTTCTTTTTCATGGTTCAGCATACCTTGAGGCTCCTTACACTTATATTTCCCGTTCTGTTTTAGCCACCCATTAAAATTGAGACAATGGAATAACACTTATGCTGATCTTATTCTTACAAACAACTATTTTTAGGTAATAATAAAGACTATTACTAGGACACAAAATGTTCTCCTGTTACAGAAATAACAAAACCAAAAGTAGAATGCACCTGAGGCCTTAAGATCATCAAAAATAATCATTCTCTGATAGGAAACATGCCACCCAAAACACTTGACCTTATTACATTTGGCAGGGCTTTTGAAACATCTGAACTCACCAGAACAGGAGTTGCAATTACTCTACGGACAGATTCTAACACTCTTGCCCACTCTGGGAAGCACTTTAATCTTCAAAGAACAGGTGAATACGTAAGTTTATCAAAAAGCAAGCTGAAATCTGACATACAAACACTGTGATTCAATGAGTACTTTTTGAGGAACAGCAAAATCAGATTCGTGAAACACTAAAGCTCAGTAAGACCATCAGAGTCCCCCTCCTAGTGATGAGACATGCTACATTAAAATTCAACTCTGGGTTTTTGTGACTCGAGATATCAAGGGAATCACAAGGGCACAGAATTTGAGGTCCCTTAAGACATGAGGCATTAACAAAGCAACAGCGTACTGGTCACCAGCTCTAACCTCCCCATAGCTAAAAAACTAACAAAAAGCTGTTAGTTTCAAAACATCCAGATTAAAAAGATGTGCCTACATTTACTTGCAGATTGAGTGGAATATCTTTACTAGCAAATGGGAATTCTGTGTTGCATTGAGGGTAGAACCAGAAGAACACAGGAGGAGCAGAATACAGACAGTCCTGGAAGTCAGTTATTCTGTGCTTGTTAAAACCTTTAGGGCAAATCTACTTTCTATAGGACCTACTATTTATTTCCCATAAAATATATATGCAATATATTATTCAAAATTAATAAAATATTCTTGAAGCACAGCTCCCATGAATTTCTTCTAGAGCTGAAAATAGAATAGATAAAATGAGGAAATAATAAGCTTCAGATTTGTTAACTTCCTTGTATATTGACTTATGTTCAATATAGAAACTTCCATTCCCAAATAGCCCACGTTCAGCATTTAAAGGGAGTCAGAATTTTGTCTTACCCATGAAATCTGGTATATCCTTTAATTCCCAATGCTATCTCTACAAACTATACTCTCTCACATAGTGCCAGTACTAAGAAAGGGAAAATTAAACACAAGATACCACATATTGATGCAGAGCATTTCAAATACTTCAAATACATTCATCATAACAAGAGCCCAAACTCATGTAGAACAAAAATCAGATGTTGTAATTGCTTTAATCAATGAAAGAACAGCAGCCAGAACACTATTTTCCACAGTCCAGATCTCAGAGGAACTCATCACCTACCAGCAACATAAAAACTGGAAGAGACACAGTTATGATTCCACTGCTTACTCACATACATGATGCTCATCATTATCACACTCCTAGACCCCACAACAGCAGCAGCAGAACAGCTATTTGTCTGCCACCCACCCTCAGTGCAGAAGAGCATCCCTCTGGGATATTAAAAACAAGTATAAAATATTCTATTCAACCCGCAAGTAGGTAGTCACTGCCTGTTTTCACATAAGCGTTCTGTCAGAACTGGTGAAACTGCTGACCAGTGGGACAATGATTTTGCCAAAGCCTGCCTTAGAGGACCACAAATTCTCCATTTTCAGTCTTCAACAGACCATTTCTACATCCATGTTTATGATCTAGCTTGAGTTTGGGATTTACAGTTCCAGCACAAACAAGTCTTTTAGACTCATTAGGTTCCATCTCGTCCTTCCAAAAAATATGAGCACCTATATTTCCAGGATTACAATAGCCCCCTAACACAATCTTTCCCTTTTAGCCAACAGAACTGGGAAAAATCTACATTCAGATCACGTCCTACCACAGGTAACAACGTTTCATAAAATATCAAAACTGTACATACAGTAAAGGCACAGATATTGGTATCCGTATGTCCTCTTTACTGATGTCTTCAGAGATCCAAAAGAAATTTGTAAAACTGTTGAGTAAAGGCAGCAACACTTGCACAATTATGTCTAGACATAGTGGCTAGACTTCAGCAGAAAAACCTTTTGCATTCCTTTTAATTACCAAGAAAAAAAGTAAAGATTTCTTTATTTAGCTTCAACATTTCTTAATTATGACCAAGAGAGTGTACTAGCAACCCCAAACGATTTCTTCCTTTTCCCAGATTGTATTCAAAGTCAATCCAGATGTCAACTCCATGTTCCGATGATATCTCAGTCAGAGGATCACATACAGAAGAATGCAAGATAATCTCCCTCTGTCTGCAGAAACATGTGATGGTGGAGCTAGAATCAATCCTCATTCGCTCAATTTACATAACAATAGAAAGAGAAATACAGAGCATTTTAGCCACCAGATGTCACTCAGACTTTTGTTCAACCTGTCAAAGAAAATCAGCTAGGAGCAGGGAATCTTTTCGTCAGAGAGATAACTAATATCTCCTTTGAAGAAAACAACCTACCACTTACCTGAGAATATACAGTAAAATGACCATGAGTGAAGAAGTCATCAACTCACTTTCTAACAAATTATAGCCCAGCTTCTGACTTAATTTTCTTGAAAAATGTATTACTAGCATTAGTCAGTATTACTAAGAGACTGGCAGCTTCTTCTAGTGGCAGAGGAAGGGCATGTGTTCTCACATTGCTGAATCTCTCTGGAGCATACAACTATTTAGATTATTGTAGGTAGAAATATTTGGGAAATTTGCACAACTAGTTTCACATCTATTAAAGACACTATATAACTGGAAAAGCAATAACCCTTGTTTGAAAGATATCTTTAGTTCCACAAACTCTTATCTCTGAAAGCATGCTGCATACCACAAAGTAAAAGATAATATCATTCAACATTTTGTTTCACTGCTTCTCAAATATCTCAGTAAAATAGCCTTCTTCCTGTTAATCCTCTACAAAAACAAAACTTTGGTAAAGCCAGAATTGTTCCAGATGCTACAACAAGAAGTAATAAAATGAAACAAGGTAACTAACCCTTTACAATAATCCACACAGTATGCATCTCAAACCTCATACTTATATGATAAACATGGTATTTTGAATGTTAATTAATTTATAAGTATGAAAGCCATAAGCAAATTTCACAAGTTAACATTTATCCAATTACCACAATAACCTGTTCCTAAAAAAGTCTCCTGGATCATCTCCTCTTTTCTTGGGGGCTGGGAAGGGGAGAAGGGGAATAGGGAAGTAAATTAAAAGAGGAAGAGTGAAAAACTTGAAAACTTGGCTTAGCTATAATGTAGCTTTTGGCCACTGCTTAGTACAGATATTTTCAGTCTCTGAACTTACCCTCTAATCTAACTGTGAAGAAAGTTAATTCAACAGTATGCAGCACCCACCAAATACAGCTGTAAATTTTTTGGGAAGGAGGGTGATGGGGAGGTTGAACATATGGATGCAGTTAAGGTAAAAACAGATGTTTGTTACTTTTCTTTGCAGCAACACTCAGAAACTAAGTCAAAATTGCTTTTTTTCATGTTTATGTCTGAAAGAACTATAAAATTAAATATGAGGGAGGGCGGGTGGAGGGGGAACTGCAGTTGAGTGTCACAGAGAAAGAATGAAATGGTCTCCAGTTTTGAACTCAAATCCTGAAATGAAGGTCCATATAGTTAAAAGGCAAGACATACACCATTTAACTCTAGATTTAAAGGCCCTTAAAAAGACTAGCTCACAGTTGCTTTCATCATGCCTGCTCAGACACAAAACACCAAATTGTCTGAAGAGTCTAACGGCACAGCATACCCATGTTAAAATGCACGCCTCAGTCTGAATGCACGACAAGCTACAAACTTACTGTTTGCTTCGAAGGGGCTACTTTCAGTCAATGTGTCTTTACAGATCTACACCAAAGTATTTCCAGTTACATCTCAAATCTATAAGATTTAATTGCCAAACATTTGAAAACCCAGGTGAAATAACATCATGCATTGTAATACATATTCTTTCAGCGTACGTGTTAGGGACAGAAACTGTTTTGGGTTCATCCTCCATCCTTCTACCCAGTATTTATGTCCAGAAAACAACAGTCTGTGCAAAAATAATTACCTTGGCTCTCTGCCGCTCCTACCTCACTTCTCAATATTCAAAAAGGTTTACACACATGTTCCTCAGTGATTTCCATTGGCTTGAGCGATATGCAATTATGATTACTTGCTTTCCCTTTCCTTCCACCCAGATGTTGCTTTACAGCACCAGAGAACACAGAATATTTGACAGGTTTCCCCTCAGACAGTGAAGTTGAATGGCTTAGCAGCCAACTGACTAGCTCCTTTTCCCATGGGACAGTGATTAAAATCAACCTCTGATAACAAATGATCAGAAAACCTCTTCTGACCAGATAGTCACTTACAGTCCTACAGTAAGATCCTTAGTTAAATTCCTCACAGACTACAGAGACACAGATAACACCAGCCGGAGAGCAAGCACGATTCATAACAATTAGATAAAATTGCTGAAAACAGGCTAAAGATTATAGAAGAGAAGCTCTTTGTAGTACCATCTCCCCTTGTTTCATAACAATCCCCGTTAGATCAAGATTGTGAAAAATGGGCAAAATGCTTTTCTGACACAGGCAATGTATATGCTTGCTGACTGTACACCTGCCCTGGGGATATTGCACTACGCTTGACCCAGGGAAAAAATACAGCGCTCAAATGTTAGTATCATAAATTCACACACTCCCATCCGCTGTTTTAAAAATAAAATGAGCAGCCTAATTTCTTCATGCCAAACCAGAAAAATTTTTCTCTTGTTTCGACTTCGCAAATCAACCCTTTTACATTGAATCACTTCAATTTTTTTGTTTTATCATTGCACTATTCACTTAACATACTGGTTTAAAGAAAAGTGCCTACACTAGCTTTGAAATCTAACAAATGGCAAGGGAGGGAAGGGAGCAAGGAGAGAAGAAAGGCTAAAGAAAAGATACTACAAGATCAAGAGTTACATACTGTTCTCTAGGTATCATTAAATACGCCTGCAAAATGTTTGATATACCCTCTGTCAACCAAGCAGAGTGTAAAAGATGCCTGTTGCAGCCCACTAATGCAGTTACTACTTGACTCAGGTAACACAGGTTTATGACTTCAGAGCTGAAGCGTGGGCAGAAATACTGTCACCAACCTGCAGAGGGGACATTATTAGAGTACACTAGCAAGTTGGTATGAAGTAAAAAGTGCACAACCTTTGCCTGCTGCGGTGCATTAGAGATATATGTAACAAAACTGAATATGCCTCATTACACAAGAAAACAACATAAAAATGTAGAAGTGAAAGCCAACAAATATAAATGAAGCATAGGGGTTTTTTTCTTCCTTTCTTGTAGCTTCCTTGCAAGAAACACATCTGTTGTATAGTATTTTTCTTCCCCCCCCCGCTAATTTCAGTTCCTTCTGTCTGCTCAAAATACCATAGTTGTCTGTTTGGAAGTTGATTACTAGTGTAACCACTTGTTGTTTATTAAATCCAAATTACTGTAGATACCTGGAGGGGGGAAGGGTTACTCTACAAAGGATTTTTTTTTTTCTCAAAGCTATTTGCAAGTCAATATATAATACTTTCTTCTGTTTGCATCACAGAAAAATGTAGAAGGGAGCACAGTGTAGGATACCTTCCACCACACCTTTAAAACCAAAACCACTAACCCAGCTCTTAAACTACATTAAGAAATTTTCTGTGAGAATAAAGAAAAATGAAGTCTTTTTGTCCAGACAAATCAGCATGACAATTACATGCAGTCATTAAAGTAACACAGGAAGTAATCACAGTTCGTGAGAATACAAATAGATCCCCCTCAGGGCCATGCAAGTTGCTCCAATCTGAATATATACATTCCAGGCATATTAAACAGAGGCATAGCATGGCCTGGCTGCAATCTCCAGTTCACACAGCTGTCCGTCTACTGCAGCATAATCCCAGCTGCCAATCTGAAAGAAACCAGTTAGTCAGAGCAGACACAACCAACAGAAACAAATGTCACTCAATAATGTTCAGAGGCACTGGGTTCATGGATAATTTCAAACAGTATCTCTGTCTGGAGCACTGATGTGCTCATTCAAAACACCTAAATCTTTGGCTACTGGAAAGAAGCAGATAAAAAAACTAGAACTAGAAAAACAGGTCTGGTAGTACTTCAAAGCAACTGACAAAATAAAAAGGGAAAAGAGTCTAAAAAGAAAGTTAAGATGAATTTAAAGACCTGCAAATAAAACTGGATTCAGTACAAGCGAAATCCTAAGCAGCTCTGGGGCTAGTTTTTTTAAAATATAACGATCTCCATTTTATTTGAGCACCACAATCAAAATTGCCTCATGTCTCTTCGCTGTGGCAGCTAAAGATTTCAAGAGAGCAACTCATTGCTCTCATTTAAAATCAATAATTATCACATAGAAAGTAGTGGCATTGCCATGTGCCATACCTTGAAACTTCATCAATTTCTGGCATTATTCATTCACTCTAAATAGCTAAACATAAAATCTTTAAAATTTGCTACCTTCACTCAGTCTACTTGCTACTTAGCTGACTCCAAATTTTCTGATATAAAACTTTTTCCTTTGGAAAAAAGCAATCTGTTCCAATCTGTTAGCATTCCACGGAATTTCTTCAACTTTGATGCCATCTCTAGTTATTAAATAAAAAAGCTTAATTACAATAAAACATTTCAGTCTGAAGGAGGTTAATACAATGATGTAAAAATCCAGCATTTAATGGTCTTTAAACTGTCTTGTGTGATCACCTTTCAGAATCTGTAACAATTGTGAAAAAGAAACAAATAACTCATTTTGCTAAGCTAAAAAATACATTTATTTAAACTAAGTCATAATTACTACCTGCAAGATCAAACTTGCTGTTTTCAAAGTATGGGTACAATATTATCTCAGAGTCTTCTACTGCAATGAATGAACTTTTTGTTATCATTTAATAAAATGTAACGTTTAACTGAGACTTGATTTTTGGACACTGCTTGAGGAAAAGCACCTTCAGCGTGACTGCAAGCTTTCTCACTCAAGCAGCAGCTATTGTTCAAATATAACTAATAACTAATATAATACAGTTTGGTAAATAAATACCATACCACAACTGCAGACACAGTGGGAACATTGATGAGCTAGACACCCCAGGCTGCAATGAGCAAATACAATGAAAACACTTCAAACAAAAATTTTTAGTTTCCCAGTTACTGTGAAAGTCAATACAGATACTGTTTGGACTGCATAAAGAGCCTGCAAATAATCGAAGCATGCTGATAACACAAAAAATAATGAAATTTTTGTAGCCTGTTCACTTCCATGTTTGATTCAAGGCTAAATTACTTAGTGTATGATAACTGTAGCCATTATACACTAGTATATCTCATCCTTTCCACATACAGAAGAGAAAAAAAAAGTTAAAAAATTGAAATACTTTCTATTCAAAAAAGTTATTTTTGAAGGATTATGAACATCACTTTTTCCCATTCCTTGTTTACCTTTTGATTACTCTTCCTTATTTAATGCTGGCCAACAAATATGCCAGCTATCTAAGACTGCCCAGGCAGGCACAAATGAAAATGTAAAGAGCCCAGGGGGTCTCAAGGCCTCTCTGGCTCTGATAGATCCACAAGACAGGTCAAGCAAGAAGAGGTGAGGGAACCGACTGTGCTGAAAATTTCTATCCTTTGAATTTCAATCAGGGGCTGAGAAAAAAAAGCACTCGGAGCTGAAGAACTAATTTACATGAGTTACCTCCTTCCAAAAAGCTTCACTACTTCCAGCCAAAGCAGTTGTTTTGATTCTTATTTTTTTAATCCTTATACATCAGGCTTCTCAGTCCCACTTTTATTAATTCTATAAAATATCACTCTTTTTCCTGCTGGATAGAGAAGCAGAAGCACTAGATAAAATTAGAACCTATTCTGTAATGAAGAACAAAAGAGAACATCCAGGTCAAATATTTTTCTGGATTGAAACCTAGCTGAATACTTCTATGACTGTTTCTAGGCGCTATAGTATATACGTAAGTCAAGACAAAGGGCAATAACCCCCCATTCGTCGTGTCAAACTCTGGGCTGAATGGAATCAAAGAAGTGCCACACATCCCAGATATCACAGTAAACACTTGCTTATGCTCATTTTGCCTGTTTACTCCAACACCACAGATAGGTCACAGTGTGAGCTGTAAGAACTAATAGGTAGATGATACAAACTGGTGGCAGGAATGGTGCTCCTGTTATTTTAATGCTCCTTTTACCAGAAGAAAATACTTCATCTTTTCATGGGAGAGTCCCGATGCCCAGACAAGCTGATTTCATGCAGTAGTGGTACCTGCCCACCCACAACAGCATCGGAGGCCCTGTCTTCGTTACGCAATGCAGCTCTGCATACCCTCACAGGAAAAGACCAGGGCACGGGTTTGGTTGCAGTTGACAAGTCCACCTCTCCTTAGCCATGAAATCAGTATGCTTCCTTTAAATATATTCTTCTTAATTCTGGTTCCATATAACGGTATCTTAATATAGATTTGCAATTAAAACTAGACCAATTCTTAACATTTATTTAGCTTTTCACAGTGTTCCTGTGCTGTACAACACCAAGCATGACATCTGTGCAACACACTTCTGGCCAGAGATGATTCAAAGATTGTTTCTACAGTACTCTGAATTTTGTCTGCATGAATTTGTTACTTACTGAATTCAGCACATCTAAATTTACTGCCCTGTGACAGTATTTTATAATCACTTTATCCTACTTTTTAAAACTCATTGCAGCCACAACAAAGACTGTTGCCCAACCTGCTAAAAACAGACTGATCATTTTCCCAACTATTTAGTAAATGTTAACTATGCTATAAATACAAATCTTGTTTACACTTTGTGAAAGATTCACTGTTGTCAGAGTTCTCCAGCTGAGTTAGAGCTGAAATATGCTATTAACTCCCACCATGAACACGGCTGAGAGAGAGGCCAAAAATGCTTTCTCTGGGATAAGATATCAGATCTGCTACTGCTGTCATGAAACTGGGGTCATGTAAACTAAACATCCTTGTAACTTCTTTTGGAAAGCACAGAAGTCTCTCAAACTGTAAATATTTAAGAATAAAATTAGACTCATAAGAGACAGGTCTAAGATGCATAAAACTTACCCAAAGATATTAATGTCGGGCAACATTTTAAAGCTATTATCCATAAAATAATTTATCCCATATGCCTTAAAATTGAAAATAAAAGAATTATTTCCTCTCTTTATATAATCATAAGTGGCACATTCAAATAACATACCAAATGCTATGTCCAAGCTGATTCTTCACTACTTCTGAAACTCCTCAGTTCATAAGGAAATAAAATATCAACAGCAGAAAGAAAGGTGCTGATAGAATGGAGAAAGCTGTGCTTCCTAATGTTAAACAGACTACCTTCACGTAACAAAAAGGCACCTTCTCTTCAAAGGAAGAAGTATAAAACAACTGAATCATCTAAAGCTGAAAGCAAATCACTGAATGAAAGTATGTGGAGTATTAATTGGATGGGACTTATTCTCATCTTTTTTGAACTATTATTGATAATTTAAAAAACATCAGTCTTCCTTAATTGCTGTCTACAAAGATCATATCAGATGACATTTTAAAAAATTATTTCAAGAATATGGTTAGGTGCTTTTTGATAAGCATGTTACAAATTTTAGTATGCTTCCTGAGGTTCAGGGGTTCCTGTAGTAAATCAATGATGTATTCTCCAAGTAGTAGTTTGCCTTCCTGCTATTAACTTCATCTCTTTTCTTTACGCTTATCCAGTGTTTATGCTAGCTACATAGGGGTATCAGCGGAGAAATGGACTTTTAATTAGGAACTCCAAGTGCAGCCCAGACTCACGACCATCCTACGCCAGAGACAAGAGGAATTTCTATTCTTCTGACCAAGACACTAACGGAATACCCACAAATCAGTCCAAGATACAAATTATTTTCTATGGATTGTGCTTCATCTCTTAATCAGTTGCTTGTCTGAATGGCTTAGATCTAATTCTACTTCTTTTTTTTTTTCATTCTTGGACAGCTATTGCAAAAAGAGAGCAGAATTCGTGATAAGAAGGTGCTGTGAATTCTCTCCAGAACAGCTGGATGACATTTATCCGTGCCACTGTGACTCCTTGCCTCTTCCATACAGGCAACAAAAAAGCCCTTCCATGGCAGATCTTGTGATTGGGAGTTCCACAGATCAAGACACGGTGTTCAAGAACGAGTCAACAGAAGGTAGTCATACAGCATACCTCTGCTGGCAAATACCTTATTTTCCACCGGAAAGAGATGTGATATTTACTGCTTGTCAGATGAACAGCAACTTCCCTCTGCAGTTGTAACCTCCTTCAGCAAGATACACAAGTACAAGGATCAGAGTCAATGACAATGCTGCTAAAATGGCTCCAGGAAAAAGTAAGAGGATGAAGGAATGGTCTCTGCAGGGACGAGTAGTGCACAGATATGCCAGCAGATATACTGGATCTCTTGCCTTGCTTCTCCTGGTTGCAGTCCCCTTCCCCCACTGGCTGCGACTCAAACCCTTCTCTCTTGATCTACTCCCCTCCCCCTGAGATTTGCCTTTGAATTATGCAAGCTTTGCACTCCCCAGGGTTTATCTGCCAAAAGGTAGCATGTGGCCCATGGTTTGCATTTTAGTTTAAAATTTTCTATTATAGCAGTCAGATCCTTTCAAAATACTTTACTTCCTTTATTCCCATAGGCAGAAAGAATGGCAGGAAAAAATTGTTCACAGCAGTATGAGAGGATGTAAAAGTTCTACATTTTCAGTTTAAAAAAAAAGAAAGGTGGAATATGGTTTTAATCAAGTAGTTTTCCTTCCTAGACGAGTGCTTCCTTCTTTTAATATATATAACCTGACTGCCTATAAAAATAAAGGTGCCAGTTGGAGCCATTTAGGAGACCTAAGGAAATTCTACATTAACCTAAACTCCTCCACTCCTCAGTTCCTTCCACTATTATTCTGTGTGTGGCCTCTCCTGATAAGTTAGGTCACCAATATCCATACATATATCTGTGAAGATACTTCAGAAACATATGCATCATAGGCTTCTCATTACTGATGTGGTCCAGGCTTAGCATAGACTATCTATGTGGAGAAATTGCCATGGTTTAAGCACATGCTATTATTTCCATATGATACCTAAAAGCCTCAGTAACTTGCAACTCTCAGAGTATACAGAAGCTTCTCCTTGTTTCAGGTTTGCAAATAAAAATATATTTTCTGCTACAACTGTCACGATTTAAAGACCCGAACCCTGAACCTTATCGAGAGGAGAAAGCCAAAAGTATCCTTTTTGAAACCAAAAAATCCAGAGTAAAATTTCCGGTTTAACAGTGGCCTAATATAATCTGAGGTGTCTAAATACTAAATCTGAATACTAAATCTGAGGTGTCATGCCTGCCTAAAAATACTGTTAATTGTCCAGATCAGAAACTCATTTGGCCTCTAACCAGGAATTTGGTGGAGAAAAGAAGAAATATTTTCTGGCAAGCTGACTGAAGAAGAAAAATAAATGCTGATTGAAGCTGCTCAGCAGTACAGAACGTTAGCGCAGGTCCTCAGGGAGACGGATTAGTAAGCAGGAAGAAGGTGAGACTGTCAAAGGTGCATGATAAATTAATTTAGCACATAGATATAGAATGATTATGCACATAGATATACACACAAACAGATTTTTTATTACTTTCATCTCTACTCATAAGTAAAAACAGAATAACTCACCATTGGTGATGATAGTCATTAAATCTCTGCACTGTCAATATATCAGAGTTGATCATACGTACCATTTCAAATTACATATACACATTTACGTAATAAAAAATATGCTTTACAAAATACATGTAAATAGCAAGGAATACCTAACTAAACAGGAATCTTTTTACTGTTTTTCTGACCTGCTTAAATACTAAATAAAAATATTCCATTGGGCCAATCTTCAAGTAACTCAGAACGAAAGCGCTACAAGATACCATTCATTCTGCTGCCTGCATTCATCAGCATGTATTTTTGACATCAGTAGTGTTGCGAAATTCTGCTGCTGCTAAGCTACTCCATTATTATGAACTCGACAACACTGCTATTCTCCTTCTCCTGTTTTCATTTTTATACACCACTCAGTTCAGACAGCATAGAACAACTCAAAAATAAGAAACATTGTAGTGCAATAAAAACATGACAAATTCAAAAGATTTGGTAACAAACTATATTAATGTATTTATAGAAGTAGAAAGTGAATGCCTCTCTAACTGAGATGAGCCACACTTCCAGACAGATTTGTAACTTCCCTGGTCTTGAATTACTTTTTTTCAGGCTACAACACAAGTAGAACAGATCACAGTTAAACTGACAATAGAACTGTCCTAGAAAAATTAAAAACTACATAAAAATTGTGTGTGGCAGACCACTATTTTGATTAGTATTACTTCAATTATTAGTTTCATAAACGATGGTGCAATGATGGTTCATTTAATACCAAAATTAAGAACAAATTAGACACAATGTCCAGTCTATTTTTCAGCTCACACTTAAACCTAGCACTTCAAGAGTCTAATAAATACTCTTACAAGGTAAGAATATTTCCTTATCTGTGTACAGTGGACAAACATCAATGAAATGAACACATGACAGGGTGAACATCTGGTACCCTTGGGTCAATAACTGTTTCAAACCCAGATGATGACATTTTTTCTTAAAAGCCAAGTGTTCCAGTATCTCTTTTCTTAGCTCAATTAAATGTATTTATGTGCAACATCTGTATTTTAGCTCCAAGTGGACCAAGATGCAGTCTGCAGACTGACGGCAACCCACGTAATGACGACATCCAGCCATCACTTTTGGTACTTAAGCCAGTCCTTGTGCACCCCTAGATGCCCTGCATACCCCCCAAACCTTTCCACTGCACCCACAAGCAGGCTACAACCCACATGTTGCTATGATGTGACTTTCTCTACAGAGGCTGTCAAGGTGCCCCAAACAGTCAGATGGCCAGTACGTACAGAGAAAATAGTATTATTTAAAATAATAATTGCTTACTTCTCAGACCTTCTTTCAACAAGCAATAAATAACAAAAACTTCAATTAGGATTAGCCTAGAATTCTACAGTGAACTTCAAAGCTAATATTTGTAAGCAGAAATGTCTTCATTCTTGTTTTAATTCAGTTCACACATATATTCCCTGTTGGTATACATCTAGCCACCCTTTTAGATAAAACTGTTGATAGCGTTCATCCTACTTTGTTCTCAGGGACTCAGAATATTTTATAACAAAGTACCAGTTACATTTATTCTATAATTAATATACTTGCAGCTATACTTGATACCAAGGTACTGTCTGAACAGAGGACGTAAAACCGATCAAAAATCTGTTTTAATCACAACACCCCCCCCCCTTTTTTTAAAAACAGCTGTTTAGATGGAGGAGGGAGGAGTCTTTAAGCCCACAATATCCTACGGTATACTTCAGCAAATAGATTTTTCTGAATGGTGCTTAGTCTGAGTGAGACTACTGATCTTTCCAATGTTTAAATATTTACTTTTGCATATGAAAAATACAGGACAAGTTATTATTAATCTGATAGCAAGCCAAATAAAAATAATGGAAGCTACAAAACTATGGTGTTTGATGTATACTACATATGCAGGATTGCATTAAAAGAGAATTGTTAAAACTGTAAAAGTAGATTCAAAAGTGCAAGCCAATCAAGGTTGCTCACTGTCTTCTGCCATTAAGATCCAGTGTTAGTGAACAAAATGACTGCCCTCATCAACTGAAGCAATCCTTGAACATTTATTTTTATATTGGCATCCAGTTTGTGCTGAATCCAGGTGCACAAAATTTAAGAACAACTTGCATCCTTGTTCTCTTAATTTTGCATGCTGTGATGACTGGTTCAGGCACCTTGCATTTGACTGGCCTGTAGCCAAACCACAAGAGAATGCAAAGACTTGAACATTCGCTGGTAGCCTTGAACAACGTGGAGTCTTTACACTTTCAACACTGCAGTGGTTAACAAAGATTTTTCTTTCCTATATTTGAAGTACAAACTTACCTCTCTCAATACGGAATCCGTTATTGAACTTAAATTAACAGCTCCTTCATAAGTCAAATAGTAGAATACATTCAGGGACCTAACAGCCTCTGGCCCTTGCTGTTTGTAGCCAAAAATCAGATCAATCCACTGGTGAAGCTGGCAGGAAACAAACTCACTTTCTAACGCCTGTGAAAAAACCACACACAAAACACATAAACTTGAGTTTGCCAGATAGTCATCATTTAGTAGTAGTAGAAGTATTTTTTTAATAGCGTACAAAATTATCTTAACAAGTCTAAATACAGAATTGGTAACAGTATTTTAGACATTCTATCCAAAAAAAAGGTGGGCCCTGGGATAGACGCCAGAGTCTCATGCCCTACTCTACTTCCTGCTGACCAGAAGACCTTGCTTTTTAAACTATAATAGTGGGAATAAGTAAAAAAAGCAGTAAGTGGAAAGCATTTATGCATTTATGGACAGCCGGGCTATGTTTTTATGAACTCTCAAGATGAAATGGTGCTTTTCTGTGTGATCTGCACAGTGAATAATAACAGCATGATAATCTGATTCTGACAGAGGGAAGATTGATAGACTTGGGGAAACTGAACTAACCAGGGATGTTAGGGTACAAATTATTTAACATGTTGGAATATCAACTTCCTATTACTTTTATGCATTTCTTGTATATCTCTCTTACACAAACCTATAGAGAAACAGTACTATGCTGAATAATTAAGCCACTTTTCTGAAGACGTTATCCAGTTACAACCCAATCCCCAAGACAAAAGCATCCAAACAATAATGAATCTCTCCATAATGGTATTAGACATAGCACAAATATATTAAAAGATAACTTAAAAATCATTGTCATCTAAAGAGTTAATTCATCTAGATTAACTCACTAGCAGGATTTGCTTTCTCTGTTTTATACAGAGGATTCAATATATTTCTTATTTGAATGAGCAAATGAAACAATGTAACAAAGTCTGATATTCTCTTCATCTAACAAACGAATGGCATTTTCCTTGTAAAGGAAATTCCTAATTTTGAGCAGAGGAAGTTAAAATTAATCTGAAAACCAAGGAAATCACTCTGCAATTTGCACACAAAAATGATGGGTTTGTTTCATTAACCGATGCCTGAAAACAACATTTAAATTGACACATAAAACCAGCAATTGTCTTAATTTGTGTGGTGCACTCCACACAAAAGCCCTAAATATGTTCAAATTAGAGCAAGCTGCTTGATTGTCACTGCAGTCTCATGTCATATTAATGCATGACAAACATTAAACCATACACTTAAATGGCAATTTATATCATTTAAATGTTTACTGCCACACCAGATCATCATTCATTTAAATGTGACTTTCTGACAGCTAATTTCAGTTAATTTTCCTCGATTCACTTAATTAGAACTTTCAATCAAGAAAAGACCTGTACATATCTTCAACATCATATCATTCTTTTTTTTATTATTATTTTTATTAGGATTCCCAGCTACTGAATTGCTGAAAGCATTCTTTAAAATGAATTACCACATAGTATAGCATCTCTTCGGATGATCATATGGAAATACCTTACAACATATATGCTTAGACAGGATTTTTTCTTTCTTACTTTTTTTTTTTTATTAAATTAAAAAACCCCCAACATTTAGACACAGACACACAATTAAAACTATAAAAAACCACAAGCAGGCCAATTAAAAATTAATGATTTCAAAATTGTTTAATAAGATAAAATCAGTCAAGAGTCTCATGAGTGTCCATAATACTACAATGTGCAGCCATAAAATTCTACAGGGCTCAGCAAATGACAATGATAGGAATTAATTTTCTTGCTATCCTGCTAAAAAAAATTTAACCCTAGAATATACTTAGTGTTATCATTATAACTATTTAATGTCAGGAAAAGTAGCGTTAAGAACTTGTGATTTTTATATATATAAATATATATATATATATTTAGTACGTTCACAGGTTGTTCATATTTTCCTTTTCTTCAAAAGCTAGATTTGTAATGGGTCATATTACCTTCACAGAGCATTTGGACATGAATAACTAAAAGAATATCACTCTGCAATCTCCTCAGATTAACAGATATATACATCTGACTTTTTCTTAAAAAAACAAAACTAAAACACACTCTTTGCCTTCTCATGGAATGGTTGGGAGCCATCCTGAATTTACTTCTCTTTTTCAAGTTTAAAATTATTTTACACTTGTAATTTATACAGATTCAAAAGTAGATAATTTTCTTTTATTTTTTTTTCCACATTAGGCCATTTTAAATCTTCTTTCTTATTTGCCAAATCACAAATAAAAGGGCTAAACGAAAAATGACTACAGTCAGCATCAATACCCAGGACCCTGAAGGACAGACCAAACATAGCACACAAATTCAAAGGCTAAATAAGCATGCCTGTCATTTCAGGTTCACAGTTAAGCTCTTGGTTGGAGGGAAGTGCTTATGCTATGACACAATCGATGGAGGAACAATAGTTAACAGTCTGTATAATGATTAAAAAATAAAGTAGACTTTTGAGGAAAACAACACAATGTACCAGTATGCGTGACGCACTTTATAGCCACACTGGTACATACTATTTAAGTATCGGTACTCCTTAAAAAAAAAAAAAAAAAAAAAAATCTGAAAAGTGAACAAGTTCCAATTTGCATAACTATCCAGTTTTAAAAAGGAGGGTTTGTGGTTTTTTTTTTAAAGTTACCGTTAGCATTTACCTCTTGCAAAACTAAACCAAGGGTATTGAATGCTAAGCATTTAGGATTACTTAAGCATCGAGGACAGCCAGTGCTCATTAAGGCTCAAGTTAAATACGGCATGCAGCGATGGGATACTAACATCCTTCCCATGCTGCTCTTAAAGCAAACCAATCAATTGTTAGCGCTCCCACAGCAGACCAAGTACATCATTTACTGTGTGCTCTGAGGAAAAAGTGCAAAACAAGAAAATCCTCCAAAATGTCCAGCATAATACAGTAATATTCAATCCTATTGAGTTATTGTAAAATAAATCAGTGACTAATGCACAATTGTTAAAGGATCAAACAAGATCATGAAAAAAACGTCACGTGAAGCCACACACAAATTGTCAATTCTGTCCATAGGGACTCATATTAACTTTGACAAACTGTCTTGGGGCTGATATCTGTTTCTTTAATGAGATCTATTAGGCAGAGACTAAAACACTTGAGATATGCTAAAAAGTACAGTATACAGATGTCAAACACAAACACCTATTAGTAACTTTCATTTCTCCATTCCCAAGGTAGAAACACTTCAGACACATCAACAAATTGAAGCTTTGATCTTACAAGGAAATTTTAGTTTATTCATAAATATTTTTTAAAGACACAATCTGATGTCACTAAATAAGTGCAACCAAAACTACTTCTTCATGAACAACTCTGAAATTCATTATTTTATGTGCATCTTTTTCTGCCCTGTTTTCTGAAAGGAGTGAATGGAGAATAATTTCCTACTAGCAATCAAAGACTAACATCAGTCTAATACTGACACAAATTATTTGGTAAAACATGGTCAGAACAACAAAAACTTAAAACTAGCAGGTTAGGAAAGATATTTCCTTTTTCCAGGATAAGTACTCTAACCATTTATTATGATATATTTTCCCAAACAATATTATACCCTTGGAATCAAGATTTGTATCTTTAAAGTGACTACTATTGGCTTTTGCCCTCTACTTTTCTTTCTGGTTTAGATTATGTAAATGACATATAGCATATGAAATTATGTCTATTAAAAATGAATATATACTGTGCTTGAGATTGGGATGTTCCAGTGCTGAAATTAAATGAAAAGATTAACTGTATTTCTTTTCACCAGCATAGATATTTATTCATAATCAAGCTATTCAGAAACAGACCACAGACTTGCTTGCCTTACTCCTATGCTGATTAAAGCAAAGTAATTTTGAAGCGCAGCATAAAGCATGCATGTAACTCTTATTTGAAACACAGACAAGAAGTCCAACCTATACAAAATGTGTTTTATACAGTTAAAATGAAAGTAGAAATTTTTGAGAACCCAAAACTGCTTCTCATACATGAATAATTGTTCCTAGTCACTCAATTAAAACAAACAAACAAACAAACAAACCAGGAATATACTACATCAGCAAGTAAGAAATTATAAATCTCAAGTACAAATAATTGCCTATTACCTTTAATGGGCTAAATATTTTAATTCCTCTTTGAAGTACGGAATTTCCTTTGAAACACTTAAAATAATTGAGTCTCTTTTTTTACATTTCATTTGAAAAATATCTATGTATGAACAGAAAAGCATGAATTAGGATTTCACACATTTTTAGCACAAACATAATTTTGACATGAAAAATACTCTTCTTGAATACAACAAAGCACCCGCATAACTGCGATACCAGATAACTACTTTAACTAAGTACATATTCTGGCTTGGAAGTATGTGCGTGCATGTACATTTAAAAAAAACCCAAAACCAACAAAACCAAACAACTGGAATTATGTTTGCCTGTGCAGGCTTTCAGACACAAGTTGGTAATGCTGCCTTAACATTGATATATGACCTTTGTAAGTTACAATGAAGAAGGCTGTTTTTTTCAGCCTAATTAGAACTGTTTCAAATTTTCCTGCTAAATATATGATAGAAAGTCCTTTCAACTTTTTTTTTTATTCTAGAGTTTCTTTCCATGTCAACCTTGTTCCAATCAAAATATGTTTTGAATTAAATTATTTTGATTCAATATGTGGATCACATTTCACTTCTAAGATTTAAAGTCCAAAAAGGAAAAGTTTAGGCTGTTCAAACAAAGCAAAAGCAGCCACTTTGTGGAAAGCTATTCACATTTACCAAGACTGACAAATTGTTTGTGTGCACCATTAGGTCTAGTTTCTGCAATAGTTGCCAGATTTCCTGTCCTCCTAATAACATATTAACTCTTGAAGTGCTGGCTTTATCTTTTGAGGTTTCTCAGTAACTGCTAGTATTTAAAAGTAAATTACCAAACACACTTTCACCAGCAACACTATTTGATCCCATGGGTAGACATCAGAGAAAAAAAAAAAAGTATAAAAAGCTATTAGAAAGATATTGAATTCAAGCCTGCCTTGAAGATATCAGGAGGAGGAGGAAGAGGTCAGCAGACACACTAAGGAGAAAACTCTGAGTTCTGCATGAGGTAATACAAATTTCAAAAGGATGAAATGGACATCAAAACTGTTCACATGATTGGTGGTTTCTAACTTGCTAAATAACTTTTCCAAGCAAATGCATATAGTTTTATTTACTGTATTTTGCAATTTGCTTTAAACTTGAAATACTTCAGAAAGTGAGCAATTACTTTACAGCTTATAAGAACTATCTCATTTTTCCTTTTTTTTTTTGTGTATGTGTTCCAGAAGTGCACTGACAATGTATTCTTCATTACTGTTATAGCCAAAGTTAGTATTTTACTTTATTTCTCTACTTGGTTACCAATACCAGGATAAAATAGAAAAAGAACTCTGGAAAATATAATCTTAATAAAAAGATTTAACTCAGATGCTTTACTGAAGACGACTGATCTTATAGAACAAAAGATATCAACAACCTGAGAAGCAGCTCAGACATAGGAGATCTCTGGAATATAAACTTCCCTTCCTCTGCTCCTTCTGATTCTCTGTATTTAACAGTAAGGTACTAAGTAATGACAAAAGAGAAAATTTGTGTAATAGTGTAACAATGAAACAGAATTTTGTGTCAAGGTATATTCTGCATAAGCAGCATGTAAACAAAGAAAAATATTTTGCAATCCAATGACTCAAACTCCTACCTGAATTTATGTAACTATTACCAAAATAAGAGTGAATTAGTAGCATGTTTAGCTAAAAATCTCAAGCACTTTTGCATCTTTCGGTGATTTCTATATTCAGTCTACAATGGACAAGTCAGACAGCTGTTACGTATTTTATGAAATGAAAGCTACATTTCCTTTGAAATTTGGCTTTAATCTCAACTGAAATGTCTATCATTAGGTGCCAGGAATAAAAGATTTAGGTGAATATGAAAGCTTGCCTTCGAGCATTCTTAGCTACTCTTTCCATAAAGGGCAGTGATCACCCTTAAAAAAATATTTCTTAGTATATCCATGATAACCTGCAAATTTGAGAGCAATATTTTAAGGCAAAATTGCTACAATTTACCATGAACAGTATAGAGCTAAACAGACCAAATATTGCGTTTTTGTTGTTAAGTTTCAAAGTTTAGACATCTACCTTAGGTGCCACCAGTGAAAACATTTACACAGATGTTTATCTTTACTCTTGTGAGCAATTCCACAGCCTTCATAGCAGAACAACTTAGAAAGGTGAAGTAAAACATTCTGGCTTGCAGGATCTCCAAAGTTACCCATTAGAAGATGACACAAGCATATGGCTCTTAGAACATTTGAAGAGCTAGACTTAAAAACACAAACTTCCGAAGATGACACTATAGAGAAACTGAAAACAGGTTAACTAAAGCCAACATGGGTCCCAAAGCAGTGTAGTTACAATGTCACATGCTGAATAAGGGCTGATTTGCTCACAGTGCATGTAATTGGTATAGCCTTTTCCTTGAGTGTGCACACTGGTACTCAACAGTTAATGAACTATAAATTCACATGTTAGCTTACCTCACTTGTTCACATATTCCACTGGTCATGGTTGTGACAATACTAACTTCCCCACTGAAAAAAAGAGTGGGCAAAACCTGCCTCAGCCAACTGGCTCCATAAACCAACAGATGCTTTTCAAAAGGCATACCAAGAATGGCCCCTTCCTAATTGTTTGATTTCTTCTCAGCCAGAGGTAGAAAAGATACAGAAGAATTGTGATAGGAACAAAAAATGATCAGGCAGTCTTTATTAAATTCCCTTACATGAAAAATAATATATAAAAGCCATAATGAATTACAGTTGTGGAATCACACAAATGGCTATAATTATTCATAACTGTGATAATACTGATGTATGTGGCTTGCATTTGTCCTTCCCCAGAGACACACAGAAAATCTAACTACAACTGGTTAGACTATAACCATTTATTACTACAAATGTGGCTAAAAGCAAGTATTTATAACACCAGGAGGTGTTACTGATTTCTCCACCATTTCCACCTCCCCCCACCCCATCCCTGCATTTTTTGTCCACATTTAAAATGTCTGCTATGTTGTTAGAGGATTCTCTCTTCCAGAAGAGTCAGCAACATCCTGAGACCAAGACAGTGAATGAAAATCCCTTTTGAAAATCCTCACACACAGCACCAAAAGGAGGCAGGAAGCACCCTCCTCCCTGAAATTCAGCAGTTCCTCTCCCAGTTCCTCCAGCACTTGTTTGCATGAAGACTGACAGCCTGGATCTGGAACCTATTACCCATGGAAGCACAGGCTGTTAACCACGCAGCTGACAGTTGGCTCAGTCAAATTAGTTTAAATGAAGTTTTGTGTTTAAAAAAACACCACCAAACACCAAAATCCCACAAGATATGACTGTATTTCACAATGCAGTGTTGTGTACTGATCGTGCTGACCGAGCTGGCAGTGAAGCTGTGCAATTGTGTTAGCATCCCGTGCTGCCAAGCTAACAACATATCTTTCCTCTCAGAAGGTTAATGCAGGTATACTGCTTCTAACACTTCAGCTAACTTGCATACTTCTAGCCAAGGGACTTCTGCATGGCATCTCCTTGAGCCTTGTCAACATGATCACAGCTACTTCTGAATGTCAAGTATTAGCCAAAGACAAACTGAAAGGTCAGAGTACTACACACTTCCGAAAGGGCATTTGTCATGGTAAACAGTGATTCACCCTAAACGTTACAGATTCTTTCCCATTAAGAGGGAGGTGCAAAACACAAACTACAAAACTTTAAACGATGTAAAATTTGCTTGCCTTTGAGGTTGAACAAGCTTTCTCACTGAAGCTAGAAATAGCCCCAACTCTGAAATTCAGGAAAGTGTTATGATTAGAGTAGACTTATCCAGTTGGTGGGGTTTTAGCTTACTTATTACTAAATGAATACATAGCTAGCATAATTGTAATGTAATATATGGTGAAACTTAGTGAATTCAGTGAAGGTCATGAAGTTTTAGAAAACGTCTGAAACATGAACTGAACTTGCATGATCAAAATGCAAAAAAGGTTTATGTGAACACAGACAAAACTGCACTTGAAACAGCTTTCAGTTTAAGTATTAGGCTGGGTACTACCAACCCATTTAACCCTCAAATTAAAGTTTAAGCCTACACATACCATCTGGTTAATGACAGCACTTCAAAGTGGGAGAAACTAGTGATTTTTTTAATGTATTTTACATCTAAACTCCTTGTACATTTCTTCCTTCTGATTTACTCTGTAAGCCCTACAAGTCAACTGTTGCTTTATTTTTTGCACTCTGTTTCAACAGCTTGCAGCATTTATGCTGTGCTTTGATGTGTCAGTTGAATATGCAATTCACAAGAACTGTGATGATCAACAAGTATTAGTATGCATGTAAGAGGAGACAGAAATGGTTGCAAACACATGGTCCTCAAATCACTGCAAATAGCACAAGCAAACATCTTAGAAGAGTTGTAGAGACTAATCTAATCTGTCTTTGAAGCCAGTTCTGGGAAAAAAATGTTCTAGAAAAATTTGTTTAAGATTAGGAAATGGTATGACAAAAGGTCAAGGAATTTAAAATTTAAAACACAGTTTAGATGCAAGTCAGGCAGACAAGTCATTTCAATCTTGTCATTTGACTTGTCTGCTAATTTACAGAATAGGAAGCATTCAAGAGCTTTTGTAGAACAGAACACAAGATTTACAAAGGCAATTAGGGTACATCTGAATAAATCAAATAGTTACAAAAATAGGAAACAGCACTATATCATCACGTGGCACAAATGTGTAATCCACTCTGGGGCTAATAAGCATGGGATTTGCTTCCTTGCGATGATTATGAACAATGAAGCCCTGATCTTTTTTTTATGAAGACATTCTGAGTGGTTGCTTAGGATGACAATACAAGGTGTGTTTGGCAAGGACACCAGACTCCTTAAAGTTGGCATTTAACTGGAATGATACAGGAGAATAATTATTTCACTTTAACAATGACAGAGAAAGGGAGAATTTGTGCATCAAGGACATTATCAGCTTCTACGTTCAGCATTTAAGAAAAAAAAAAATCAGATTTGTGGAAGATACTATTTGGAAAATGAAATGCTCTTTGCAAACTTCCCCAAACACAGCAGGTTCTCATTTAACATTTTGTTCTGACGTATTTGCTAAGAAAGCTACCAGGAAGTCTGGATCCAGATGAACTGGTGCTCAGGGTGGCTCACCTTCTATCAGATAACCTAGGACAAACACTTCCACAGCCTCCTGATTAAGGACACAGAGTTTGTCCTGATTAAGGACACACTGTTTGTCATGCCCTGTCCCAGTGGATGTCTCCTACTCCCTGGGAGTAGTTGGCTAGTGCTGGCATTTGTAACAGAACAAAGAGCTCTTAGGATTCGGGTTCAATGCTCGAAAGAAATCAAACTGAAAATTGATTATATTTGTAAATTACACTTAAAATGTCCATCCTTAGAAAATATGAAATCTCTCTTATATTCTAATTTCATCATGCACTGCATGTTGGGTTTCAACTAGTTTTGCTCATAATGCTTTCTTGGAGATAATTTAATTTCTCCTAGATTTTATTCCCTTCTTTCACCTAAACTGCCTCAAATTTCCACTATGACAGCTGTACACAGAAAGACAAGTGATATATTGAGTATATTGAGCATGTTCAGGAAATCAAGGTGTAAACACCTCCAAGTGCAACAGACATTCTGTAGCCAGTTGAGAGCAAACTTTTCATAACCTTTATATTACCCTGCCATGAACTGTGTTAGTGGGAAGGGCATAGGAGATGAATACTATTAACATTCAGAGGTTATATGCTGAAAAAGCATATGGTCAATTATTAACATTTTAATGAATCAATTTTTTCCAGTTAAAAGCTAAATAAGATGCTAGAAAACCCTAGAATTTTCCCTTATCTCAACAATATAATTTTTTTCTTCATAGAAGATGGCCTAAAAAACCCCAACATGCAGAAATAAAATAAAAATATACTGCAATAAAATGGTATTTAACTCCTATCTTCCAAATAACCATTTAATTCCGAGGCTGAACTCCCAGAGACAGCTCTTGCTCTTTACAGGGCAAAGAAGCAAGCAACTATCTATGACACTACTTCCCAGTATGGAAGCAGAACAAGTTTTTAAAAAAACAAACCACAAAACCAAAACAAAACCCCAAAAACAACACAATGTTACACAATGGTTTTAAGTAGCAACGACCAAATTACAAAGTTTTAATCAACTAACATTCTAATAAAACTACCTAGTCTGAGCAAGGGTAACACTAATAGATGAATTTTTTAAAATAAAACCCCACACCTGTGGCACACCAGGTTTCTTACCCAGAGTAAGGTAAGCACGAGGATACTATCGAGTCCTTGCCTCAAAGTCAGGGTTGTTCAGAACCGTAACGGGCTGATCCTACCCAGGAAAGCTGAAGGTCCCCGTAGTTCCTCATCATCGCAACCACACAACAGAGCAGTTACTGCAGGTGGTTCGGATACCTAGTCCAGTCTCTGTAACCTAAGCCTGAAGTTCACCTATCGGCAGAGCGTAAGGGAAATGAACACTGTTTTTAAAAAGTCTGGGTTTTCAGTTCTACCCTTTAGTTTGGAGGACAAGCTGCTGCTTTTTTTTTTTTTTTTTAATGCCCGCTATATGCCAAATAGCAAAGAAACCTTTTTGTGGTATTCGGAAAGAAAAAAAAAAAAAAAGGAAAAAGGCGCATCAAGCATGTAACCGGCCCGATCCCGCGCTACAGGCCAGGGGCCGGGGCCGGGGCCGGGGCCGGGGCCGGGGCCGGGGCCCGGCCCACCCCTCCCCTCAGCTGCCGGCCCGGAGCCCCGGTGGCAGGCCCTGCCGCGGGGAGCCGGGCCCGGCCAGCGCCGCCGCCGGGGAGGGAGGTTCCCGCCGCGGGAGAGCGCGGCCGCCGCCGCTCAGCCCTTGCACGCAGGAAGCGCCATTTCCGCCCGGGGGGAAGCGCTGGCGTTTCGCGAGAACGGGGCGATTCCCAGGCGTTTGCAAACCGGTTTGTGCCCCGTCGTCCGTGCGGGCGGACCGGTGCCCAGCCGCCTCCTTCCCTGCGCGAGCAAAAGGCAAGCAGCAAGGCAAGAGTTAATTGGCGCTGGAGGAGGGGAGGGGGCGGCGGTGGGGCACAGGGAGTTAATCAGGGAGCATATCCAGAGCCAGGCATGGAGAGGCCTCGCTAATGAGCCTCAAGTACCCTGCAGTGGCTTTCAAACCTAACTGGCTTCAAACGATGCCACCCCGTGACAGAGTACTGCTGGCCATACGAAGAGGGTGATTAGAATAAATGACTGGAGTAATTAACTCTGACTGGGAACCACCTGACTGGAAAGAGAAGCTAGGAGCTGTTTAGCCGATGGTCTTCTGGTAGAAAAAGGAAGCTTTCCTTTACTCCAGTGTTTGTATGTGCTAAAAGAGCTCTTCCTTTCAAATAGGTATGCGGTGGCACTAATGAAAAGCAGCTTTCATGCAAGGGCCTCCCCATTCATTCTGAAAAGGCGAGAAAAGAAAAGCTTCAAAGTAGAACTAATTTACTTCATCCAAACCCCACTTTGGTGAGCCCGTAGTTTGTATTAACACCAGAACAAAATATTGGTTAAAAAAAGACTTTTCTCTTTTCATACGAAGTTTCAACATTTTAAAGACACCTGCAAGTTGTCGGTTTGTTGTTTTGCTTTTTAAATACAACCATTAAGGCCTTCATAAAGAAATCCAGTCTGTGCATTTTCTATTTTCCATGCCCACGTTGCCAAATTTTTCAAAGCGAGAACGCGGTTCGTCCCCTCTAGCGGTGGGAATTCCATTTTTTGCGCTATGGGAAACAGTAACAATTTTACATTTTTTTGGAAATAGGATTGGCAATCTCCAGCAGCCCTTAGGCAGGAAACATATTCACTGCACATTGGCTTTCTCTGCCACGCTATCTTGCCACTTTATTTTACAAAGCAGAATTACAAAGAGTGGGGGCATTACTACCTGCTGTTTTACAAGCAATCAGCAATTCATTGTACCAGTGTTGTCCTGTACCTGCTGAGTAAATGCTTTAAAAAAGTTCCACTAACTGCCCAGTAACAACTACAGTATGGTAGCAAAAGCAATTCACCAAATGTTTATACGGAGCCTCTGATTTATTTGACAGCTTTACACCTTCAAGACATGATATAATTAAATGTTTTGACATTGAAACAAAAATTGTATAAATTAGAAAGTCGTTAAAGATGTACAGTATCTAAAATTAAAATGTAGTACGGGTATAAGATATGATTTCTGAAATGCTCCTATAAAATAGATAAAATGTATTTAACTTTTAAAGAGGGATTTTTTTATCCTTAGACTTTCTGCTACTGTATTAAACTATTATACATCTAAAAAATTCCTAATTTAATCACTGTATGAATGCAGTTCAAGAAGATTAAAAATGCAATTCTATGTTATTGTAAAAAGGCAATCAAATAATGACTTACGCAAAACCAGTGGACCTAAAATATTAGGAGACTATTTAAAAGTTAAAATACTAAGCAGTATCTTAATTTATTGTGTTATTTGTGTTGTTATTTTGATTGTTCCAAAGTATAAATCAACATCTGCCACGATGGCTTAGGGGACAACTAACATACTATGATGTTAATCCTACCCCTCCAAGGCACTCTAGTTCAAGCCTCAGACAACCCTTTGTGCTTGCGTAGACCAGCAAGATGCAAGCTGGCATTTCCTACCGTAGAGAAGAGGGCACACAATGCACAAGGAATGCTGAAAATGGGGTTCAGAAGGAGAAAAACTAGCTGGTGACCATGTCTGTGTTCACAGGGTGACCGAGGCGACCAGCGGGAATCACTATTCATGTTCAAAATGAAAATGAGAATGTTAAAAATAAAATTTTAGAATTGAAACAAATGTCCCTAAACTATGGTTGCTCACTCTAAGGTCAGTTCATATCTTTAAAACGCAGTTTCATTATCATTTTTGGTAGTATGTGTATAAAATGTGAGCTTATTGCTAGACTTAAAAGCCAATTGTTTAAACAATGTATAATTATATAACCATTATTTAAACATTAAAGCCTTTAAGCAACTATGCAAAAACATTTAGAATCAACTTTGTAATGCAGCTGAAGAGCACTGTTGTTCTAAAGGAAATTGTAATCCAGCAAAAGGTAACAATGACCAGTTGTTTATAAAAACCACTGAAATGTTTGGGAACTAGTTCACATTCTCATGCTATGTTTATGTTTCCATCTATCATCCTTCTCCTTGAGAAGATAGCTCAAAAGGAAGAAAGACTAGAGAACAAAATTTTGTTTAAATTACACATGCAGACGTCAGGTAATTTAACAAATCGAGACAAAAAAGGGATGCCTGTGTATAGCTAAAATCATTATTGCATTAAATCATTTTCTCCTCTCTCTCTCTCTCTCTCTCTGTCTCCAAGGGACCCATCCTTGCAGTATGGTTTATATTTATTTTGTATATTCAGCTTTGCCAAGAACTTCTAGCTCACAAGTGAAGAAAAGGAACCAGAAATACAACTGAAATGTAAGAGTATACGATGTATAAATGTTACTGCAGTCTTGTTAATCAAAGAACAGACCCAATCTTTGCTTAAAACGTGTATCCTAATGATTGCCTCCCACTCTCTTCACACTTCCATTGTATTATAACAAAATACAACACAATATAGATTATGCCCATAGAAAATAAATTGGCGGTGATGGGAGAATTTCAGGACTGGTATAGCGGGCAAACGGAAAACAGTTATTCATCAAACTGTTCATTAGGAGGATTATATGACTTGGTTACTTACAACTGCGGTGGACTGTATTTCTGAATAGAAATCTCTTTTTTTGCCCTACACTCATAAATTACTGAAGCCACATACATTTCCATAACAATGTATGTGATAACTGAATGCGGGGAGATCTGTTTTTCCTTTACGCTTTCATTGAAGAAGATTCAGGAAGTTACCATTTTGTTTAATCAAATGTTTGGGTTTCAATTCCAGATTCAGTTACATGTCTGCCTTCCAACTACCATGGGGCTTGAAATAAATGATTCAGAAAACTGTGAGAATCAAAGTAAAAATAGCTAGCACTCCTTGGAAAGAACTTTACCGTAGTCTTATTCTTTACTTCATTATTGTTACAAGAAATACCTGGGATGACAAATAAAGTGTCACATTTGAAAAATGTTTTTTTCTGTGACAAGCTGACAAGAGAAGGATTAGATGGGGTATGCTTGCTTACTAGAAAATGATCCAAAGTAAAATGAACTTCTCTAACTGGTCCTATTAAGTTATTGCTGTATTTAATTCAGGGAGTGGCACAGAGGACGAGTAGTGCTGGTTGAGTACATCAACCTTAATGCAGAATATTCCAAATGTAATTTATAAATGTAATGTAATTTATAAATGTAATGCTAGCAACCATTTGTTAATCACTCAGCTTACAGTACCCTCAATTCTCCAAATACTTTTTCTCCCCCAGAATATCAGTAAATTCAAGTGAACATACTAAACAAAACATTAAAATAATGGACATTTATGCAGCCACCATGCAGGTGGATTTTTTAAAATGAAATGTAATAATAGAGTGTGTTCTACTACTTCTCTTAGCATGCATGCACACATACTAAAATCTGTTTGGAAATATTTTTCTATAATAATATAAATCTTGCTATAGTCACTCCACCTAGAAAATGTTGTAAATTGCTTTATAAAATAATTCATTGTAAAGTTTTAGATAAAAAAAACCCTTTCTTTTCACTCTCAGAACAACTTCTGTTATAGCAATACTGAGAGTCTATTCCAGGGATCAGGCGACATGGAAATACACACACAGAAAAATTCCATCTTACTCAGAGATCTTTCAGTCAAAGCCAGGATTCGCCACTTGTCCTAATGCATACAATCAGCTAGACAATAACATGCACTATCCACAACTGTTTTGATGTTACAAATGAAAGCATACAGGATGCTGGACTGGAATAATTGTAAGCTATATTCATTATTCCTCTTCTTACAAAAACTAAAAATCCAGTTAAATTTGGTTTGCATACATGTACATATATGGAGGAGTCTTGAAATGCTGCTTAACTGTTCCTGAAAGCGTAATCAAGGAAAACTTTCAGTGACCTTACATAATAGCCTTGCCACTGAGATGACAGAATTTGCTAGGTGTATAGTTTAATGTAATTCCTGCCTTAAATTCTTGTAAATCAGTTACGTTAATCCCAATTTTTATTGGAACAACCACCCTCTCCAGTTTCCTCACATGCAGGCAAACTATAAAATGACCGGTGCCTTTCCACAGGCAAGAAGTGACTTAGAAAAAGGTTTGTCTATTTCTACATTTCATTCTTTTGTAACTAACCTGGTTTGTATTCATAATTTAATTGTAGCAATGTTGATGTTATTTCATTCATGAAATATTTTTGGAAAATTTCAACCTCTAAATGAGAACAAACATATCCAATGACCCCATGCCCTAACTCATAAGGAAATGAAAACTGGAAATGCTGAAGTATCGTAACCTGCAGTGTTAATGGAAATGACAAGCAGAGATTCTGCTACCTAAAACCTTTCTCAAATTTTAAAGCATTTAAATAAATCCCGTTCACCAATTTTAAAAAAAATCACAACTAAATAGCCACTTTGAAAATTAACAGAATTAATCATAAAAATCTGAGAATTGATATGATAACAATCAGAATCACAAATGCATATATTTCAAAAAGTTCTATTGCGTGTTTTTTTGTAAATTTGTTTTAGCTTGAGCAAACTCTCCTCTTGTTATTTACATACTAAATATATACATGATACAGTATAAAATCTAAAACTTCAATACCTCCTTTAAAACGTACATTCATAAAATCCCTAGGCATGTAATCACAGGAACTTCTCATATAACATAGTAAACACCGTAGAAGGCTTTACCTATTTATGTCACTCGTGCACTGTACATACACTAAACAAGCCATTTAGTTTTCTTTTTTACAAAAATACACCAGGCCACATTATAAAAATTTAGCATAGCACTACAGAAAATAAGGGAAATGTGCTATGATTTATTAGCCAATTAAATGCATAATTAGTGATTTATCCTTCAAATTACGTATGAAAAGCCCTATTGTGAGCTGAAATGACATTTTTAGTGTATGATTATTTGCAATACTAAAACCTTTCACAGAAAATATTCAGCTTAGTGTGTACACACAAACACACACACACAGATAGAGAAGAAGGTAACAAAAACTTTTTACCTGCAAAAATGAAAGTGTGTATGTGGGAAAAACCATGATTATCAAGACATGACAACAGTTAAAATTGTATGGTTTCATATTTGACATAACTGTATCTGTTTCTGCCCCAAAAATTGAAAGTTAAGATGTTAATAAAATATCTTCCTGGACATTGGAAGACTAGAAATACTAAAATGTAAAAGGTTCTTAAAATCAATTTGTGTTAATTTTTAAGTATTGCAATTATCTTATTGGTCCTGAGCAGAGGATATATGTAAGAAATTCAGTATCACGCTCCATGCACAAAAGTAAAAATAAAGGTGCTTGTAGAAAAGAAATTCCTTAAAAGCTTGTGACTCAGTTATGGACAGAAACTTCATCAGCTGCCTTGTGTTTCAGTGTTTGGTTTCCAGTCATTTCATTGCCACTAGCCGATAACATTATAATGTAATGCTCAGTATTTAGTTCTGCACAAAACTTGTGTAGGCAATAAAAAAGCACACAGCAAAAAGCCTTCGAATGGGCCAAAGACTAGGAACTTTCAGAATCACCAGGAACAGAAAGCGATAGTGGCTGCCTAACCATGTAAATCCAGCAGAACACATTTGTGCTCTGTCAGGCACAAATCCTGTCTGACCAGTAACTGCGATCTTGGGAGTGGGGAAGAGGGAGGAAGAGAAGACAGAGACCTTCATTTCTTCAGTATGTCTGCACAAGGAAACCAGGAGGAGGAAGGAGAGGGGCTACGCTGCCAGTCCCCAAAAGCCACAATTCATTCTTTCCAGTTACGCAAGAGTTTAACTCATTATAGAGTTGACTACTAACTCATGGCATTAGTAACTCATTTAAGAGTTGAAAATTATTATAAAAAATTTTGGACCTCAAAATGTGATGTAATTTTTATTTGCCAAGGAAGATTTGAGGCTTTGGAGTTCATATTTTCAACCTTTTATCTGCAAAATTAGAAAATTGCTTTAGAAACTAATAAATGATAAAAGCTAAGACTCCTGCAAACTAACAATTTCAAGAGCAACAGCTTAAGGAAAAACACAAACTATGTCAAAATTTAAAGTGAGAAAGCCTGGTTTATTGGAGATTAAAAATGGAAAAACCTCAAAGAAAGGGTTTACTGGAAACTACAAGTAAAAAGGGATTGTAGACTAACTTCACTATATAACCTAAAGATCCTTCTACGTAAAACAGTGGGGGGTTCACATTATATTGAGTGAGACGTATACTAACGAACATTTTCAAAGGCCTTACAGCTGCTGGACCACTCAAGGGAAACAAACTGTTTAATACACCTAGTAAAAAGCACGTAATTAATAAAAATATGAAAACAAGCAACTAAGTTTACATTAAGCCTTACATTAATCTCAGCACACACAGGAGTATTAAATGGAAATATTACCAACAGTCAGAATTCAAAAACTTGCTTCTGTTATAAGAACTTCATTAATTCCATACGTATAGCAAGCGTCTCCTTTTTTAATACCTAAATCCCAAAGACTTCCCCTTTAGAAAATTTGTAAGTCTGGACTTTGGCAAAACAAAATCAAAACCATGCCATACAGTCTTTTTTTTTCTAACTGCGCAAAATAACTCCACATCCCTCTTATTAGACACATCATAATGACTAATACATGTAAGGAGCAAAATTACTGTAAGAAACTGAAGTATAATCTACACAGAAACAAAAACATCCATAATATCCATCATCCAAGTAAAAAAAAATTAAGAAACAAAAAAAACCACAACAAAGGAAGATTCAAGTACTGGTACAAATCCCGTTGTAGAACTCCTGAGAATGATGGGTTGGTTTAAAGCTTGCGTGCTGAGTTCAGCTTATGTAGGAACCATAAGGACTTAAAATACTGAATTCAGATTTGATTTTTAATTCTGTTCCCTAAGGAAATAAGCCTTAGGTGCTAAGTTCCTTGTCAGTTCATCTGTTTGTCCGTTCCTCCCTTGGTAACATGGAAATCTCTGGCTTATTTCAAGCAGATTTGAAAGATGGGTAAAAGTCTCAAAGATAATTCCATTTGTAGAGCTTTTCAGAAAATCCATGGCCAGACACAGGAAAGAGGGGTAAACAGATACCCCCACCAAGGGAAAGCCAGGCAGTACATATCCTTAATATCCATTTGGTTGTATCTAGTAAGGCAGCACTTGCACACTGACCAGTTCTTTGTCAGCCACCGAAAGCGGTGATGCTTCTCCAGTTGCAGTGTCATAAGGAATTTTTGGGAGAAACTGAAGTTACTGATAAGGGATGAAGGGTAAGAAGCAAAGGACACACATACATAGGAAACCAGGTTTCAGCAATCCCGCTGCTCATTGAACAACTGGTTACTTTTTCCAGGTAAGTGCTTAAAGATGAACTTCCATAATGAAACAGATGTTATCTTAAAAGGAAGAAGTTGTAACAATAATTTCCAAATCTATTTTGAGAAAAGTACAAGACGACATTGGAGATCTTCAGAACACATAGCTAGCAGCAGGAGGTATGAAAAATATATATATACCTGTTTCTGTAGTACTTACTCTTAAGTACTTTATCATACAAAATAATTTTTGGTGTCTTTTTAAATGTACTTTATACAGATGTCCATTATTCTAACTTATAAAAAGAACATAAATTAAGTTCAACCCAAGAAATTACATGCAAGTGTTAATACTTGAGTTAGCAAAATACACTGACATATTTTATAGCTTACTGTGTATTACAGCTTTCACCTTCCTAAGTAGCTACATAAACTGAAAATGTGCAATATTTTTAATTAAGTAAAAAGAATATGGCCATAGATGCTAAAATCACAGACTTTTAAAAATCACGACGATACAAGGATTTTGGTAGGTAAAACTAAACTATGGAAAAATCTTTATATGTTCCTTCAAACAGTGAGCAGAAATCAACTTTCTCTCTCTGTATTCTCACAACCCACATGTGTCACTTCAAATTCCAAATCCAGATTTTGGAGAGAACGTGCATGTTTTTAGGACCGCTACAGTACACTAGGAAGCTACCGTTCCTATGTATACTTAATATGAAGCAGTCCCTGAAACACTAACTGAACATAAATTAAAAATTTTGTCATTAATTTTATTTCACTCTGGAATCTCCATTATTGAGAACAATGGGGTACAAAGCAGAAATTCGCTATACATTCTTACATTGCTTTGTGAAATTTGGCATCCATCAGTGTCATATAAAACACATTAAAAAAGCAGCACTACCAGTTTTAGCACAAATATTTAAAGCAGTTCAGTATAAACTTTATGTCCAAATAAAGTCTACTAATATCCAGCAAGCAGTGGTGCAGCTGCATTAGCTCATGTAATGTTTCACACATGGAAACCAAGATGCAAGATTACCTCATTTATGGTAACACTCATAAACTACACAGTACACAGTAAACATGTCTGCCCAGCAAATTAAAATATCACTGCACTATGCAGCAGCTGAAGCTATCCAGAACCTGTTTATAATCCAATAGAAACAGAAATTTGTCTTCAGTTCTAGAAACAGGGGGGAGGGGGGGAATCAAAGTCTAAGTAAAATAAACTGCACTGCAAGTGTCACTTGCCCCAAGACTTCCTGCTTCCCACAAAAGACATGCACCCATTCTGGAGATCAAAGGTCATAGCTTTACAATAGAATACATTGTAAATAGGTTTAAAATAATTGAATACAACTGCAAACCAAGGACTCATTTATAGCTTGCTAGGAAAAAAATATAGCTGTTTTAAGTCATTCCAGTATATGAACTGAAACCTGCATTATAAAACTGCATCTGCTTCAAAACTACCAGATCACCACCTGCATACCAGTTGGATTTGGTCATTCCACAGCCATCTAAATAATGAAATGCCTTTGAGTAAATTACATGCCACCACTGTTTTGATTATCGTCCGCAATGTCTGGAGGAGCACTAAAAATGGCCATACCTGCTGCCAAGAGACTGGGTGCTCAGGAGCTTTCCTAGGACCCAAATCTCATTCCTAGAGAACTAACAACCACTTATTTTTTCTGTAACAGCAAGCATCAACCCAAGTGCTGTAAATATTCACCTGTGAGATGATTTATGCTGTACTAATCAAACTGAGTTTACTTCTTACATAGCTGTCTAGTGGCTCACTGCCTGGGACGGTGACTGCCTAACCAGGGGGGATGGCACAACGTTCTCTTCCATTCTGATGGCTTGCAAGATCCACGTTTACATGCCACAAACAAATCGGCCTTTAGCCTGTGCCCAGAGGCACTGCCAGAGTGTCACGTATGTGAGTTCAAAACCTGAAGTTAGGGATGTACTTACTAGCCATTTATATCTACCTGCTCTTCTGCTTTTTTTTTTTTAATCAATCTCAACATTTGCTAAAGGAGTAAAGCTGTCAAACATAGATGTAACTACATATTCCTCTCCATTTTGATAAACTCATTTTTATTCAGTAACAGAAAAGGCCTCACTTCTGAGCTGAAACAACTCAAAAATTGTTTGGAAAATGAACACACACAACACATACCTTACAATTTATTATAGCTATTTTTGCAGACCACAAACTCATTCACAATTTACAATCAGCACTATTTTTCAACCAACCAAAGCAACTAGGTCATACAGGTCCACATTCAGTATCAACAAGTAAAATCTTTAGAATTATGATGGTTAATAAAAGCTCCTATAGCTCTTTACATGACCAAAACCCTGCACAAGTTTTAATGGGATAATCCTGTGAAAACAAACTATCACCTGAAAGTTATGTTTATTAGGGCTTATCTGGCACGCAATCTGTCCCATATTAGTAAAGCTCAAGTGCCTTCCTTCAGGGCTTAATAAATTTGGAGGTTTGTTGCGATTTGTTAATATATTTGCTGTCTCACCAGGATAAAGGCAGGAAATAATTCTATGATATTTACTTATCTCTGTTGTTAACCTTAGTTACCTCTATTAGACTAGCAATTATACCACTACAAAACCGTAATCACTAATCACAGCAAAAAGACAGTTCATCACAAGACTGAATTGATGCTCATTTTAACGATGACACATGAACAATTAACTATGCCACTTCCTTAAATCGGTGGTTTTCAATCTGAGGTTTGCAGATGCCTTTGGTCTATGTAAGAGACCACAAAGGGTAATTAAGGAAAGCCTTGGCTTACTGTCAGTCAGCTTAAGTTTGCTATACAGGAAAATGTACCTTCAATGGAAAATTTTATGGGGTCCCAGAAAAAAAATCCTGGAAAGTCACTGCCATAGATCTTTTCTTATGCAGCAGAAACAGACCTTGGAATTTTTACAATAGTTATGACCTCTCAACTGCTGCAGGTGAAGAGTTTTCTCAACAAAACTGAAAGTCTGAAACGATCAGGAATTCCAGGGTAATATGATTTCTGGTGGAACATTCACCTTTGTAGGTAGGGTCTGGCAGATTCATTATCTTTTTTCAATTCCTCTGTTCTGGCAGTGTTTGTGGCTGTTAACAGAAGCCTACTGAATACTTCTACTCAATAAAATAGATTTCATCCAAGAAAACACATAACTGACAGCACAAGTCTCAGAGTACCCTCTTTTGCCCTGTTGCACATTACTTATTCTGAGTGATAAATTCCAGATTTTTCTTGGAAAAATCAAAATCCTTTATGTAGACTACTATGAAACAACCATCCACTCTCACCTAAAGTGAATTTCTGCTCTCTCTGAAAACATGTAACCAATTTTCTCTCTGAAAACATGTAACCAGTTTTCTCTCTGAAAACATGTAACCAAATGTTTCCCACCTTATTCCATCAAAACAAACCAACCTCACATACTCTGTAAGAAAAAAAAAAAAAATCTACCAAGCCATATTTACATATGTTTTCTTGTACATCTAACCCATTATGGAAAAAGGGTAAGTATCTTGAGTACTTCACCTTAGTTTAAGAGCAAGACACAGGAATTGTCATAGCTAAGAGAAAATATGACTTTAAAATCCTCAGAAATATAGATGAGATAGATATATAGAAAGATATATGACATATATCTTTGTCAATTTTTTGTGAATGAACTTTGTTAGCATGTTGGCCTTCAGAGCAATCTTCCCTTTCCCTATCATTTCATGGAATGCCAAATAATCATACTGGACATAGATAAACAAATTGGTATCTTCATGTAAACAAAAAATAAATATTGAAAATCCAGAGTCCATTTATTTGTATCATGGAGAGACTGGTAAGATCTACATCAGAGCTCCTCAGTATTTTGCCCATTGGGACCCCATAAAACAACAGAAAAGAGTTTCATGTCTCCTTTTCCACAAAGAGAGTGGTTATGTTATCTTTCAAGACATTTAAAAGAGAAAAGACTTTTGTGTTGAACTCTACTTTTCCCAGCAAGCTGGATTTCATCCCTGCTATAGGACTGCCATCTAATTCTAAGTTAACTATACCAACCTTTTTACAAGTCCTCATTAGTCAAACTATATTTTTGGGGGTATCTAATTTGATACAAAGGTTTCTCAAACTGTGATTAGTTCCATGATTATTTTCACCTTATTTCATGGACAAGGTAAGATTTGTTGAGGTTTCAGCTGCAATACTGACTTAAGTGGTTTCTGCCCTGCCACACTATTTCTAGCCACTCATTCTTGATACCCAGTTATACAAACACAACTATTTATTGGGCTGAATGGCAAAGCAAATAAGAACTGACCCAAAGTAAAAACAACATTTTGTCTTTCCTTTCAGAATTTACAAAATGCTTAATACTCTGAAAAATATCACCTCCTAATACTTTCAAAATAGACACCCATAATTAGTAGGGATGATAGATCATAATCTTTAGCCTCCCCTGCATTTATAAAATGGAAATAATACCATTTTCTCATCACATGAAGGTCATGTAAAGGTAAACTTATTAATGGTTTGTGGATGATTCAGATACTACAGAGTGAATATTAAAGAAAAGGCCATGCAGGATGCTGTTTTCAGAATAGGATTCAAACAGTGTGCAATAAATAGGGTTCAAAGCTATATAAACGTAACAGTATGGAGAAAAAAAAAACACTGAGTAACTTATTACCTGAGCCCTGTTCATCTTGTAGACTGAATACAGCCAGTAGAAAAATAACAGTATGTGATCATTTAGTTAGAGGCTACATGTTAAGGCATAAGCTAAAGGGAAATGTATCTACAGGATACAGGTATAGGTTTGGTTTTGGTTTTCAAGTACTTGAACTTACTCCATAAACCCTACAAAAAGAGAAAAAAGGACAACTTTAGCTGTATGACATAGGATATGAACATGTCTCTATGCACTCTGCAGTTGATTTCTAAACTCATTAAAAACACAAAGCAGTAGGTGGTGTAGAATCATAGTTCTGAAAGAATTCACAACCAAAATACACTTTCTTAATGTTTTCCTATTGCTGGCTTTGTGGAAAGGCCCTTCAGCTATCAAAGCAAACCACTGAATGATGTGAATTCAGACATGTAATGACTGTAAGGTCAGCACATGACCGCTAAGCATTCATGACCCCAAATTAAGAGGTATTACCCTCTATCTACTAATCCCTGGGTCACAAACGTAGAGCCTACTCCAAGAACATTAAAAATTCCTGAAATTTGCTTACACCCCACTGCTTGAAAGATAGAAAGCTAACATGCATGAAGTGAACAGATAAGTGAAAGGGGCAGTTCTGTTCTCAAACACTGTATTAAAAATACCATGTCTTTCAGTCACCTTTTCTGTTAATGAAGTCCAATATGATTTTAAAGTATTATAGAAATACAACCATCTTCTGAAACTAAGAATTTTAATTTCACAGATCCTAACATTTCAAATCCAAAATAGAATTTTAAAAGACAATTAAAAGTTTAATTTAAAAGTCCAAAAATTTAAAAGTCCAAAAAAGAGGCTACATTCATCTTAGTAGTAAGTGCATTCAGAAGGTATTACTAGTATAATCACACTAGATGGGATCCACAAATTAAATTCTACATTTTGGCAGGGTGGCTTTAGTTTTTAAACTATGTAAGACTGTATGTTTATCACTTTTAGTGTTTTCACATCATGTAGAACATGTAAGAGGCTGAAACAGTCATTCTGTTGGTGAGTTTACATAAAGGTTTTTACTGAGAATAAAATCCCATTTTTTTATGACATCATGACATGTTTTATGTCCAAAATGTACTTGTTCAAATTAACAGCAGCATTTACATTTCCCATACTTATTTGTTACAAAATTTGCACATTTTTTAAAAGAAGATGTGTCAGGAATGAGTCCTTTATGGGGACCAAAGGAGTTGTGTTAATCTTCTAGCTGACACCAGATCTCACTACAAACTTCATACCTAATATATGAACCTAAGATTTCAGGAAGATATCAAATAGATTTCATTTTAGCTTCCTGAATTAGGATCTCCATGTAATCACTGGAGACTCTAAAGCTGTCTTCATTTCTCAATCCCTCCCATATCCCTGTCATTTTTGTATTTACAGATAGTAACACAAAAAACCCCAGAACTGGTGTGGCCACTGTATTAATTCCTCAGTGTAGTTTCTCATTGGTTTCTTGTGAAATTCTCTGCTTCTCTGCCTGTATCACAGCTTTCTGTCACTAAGCTCCTCTTTCACTATTCACGTGCCACCACCTCCTCTAGCCTCTTTGTAGAAAGCAATCTTTGGACTTGAAAACCTCGATATGTAGTATTTAATTGCAGTTCATAACTGGCCCCTGGCAAACATAAATTCTGGAGACTACTTTAGTTGTTTTTTTTTTCCTTACTTACTCTCTTGCTTCTCATAACATCCTAAACCTCATGATAAAAGGAGCAGGAAAATGGGGAATCTTTCAGTCAAAGATGTGTGATTAAGAAGCATCCATCTCTAGGAAACCACATGGCTCACTTCAGGGAATACCAATGGAATACATTCCTTACCTTCCTCCTGCATTGGGACTTACTCTTGTTAGGGAAGTGAGAAAACTGACATATAACAGAGATGGCCATCTGGCAGACCATGGCGAGACGCAGCTTGCCAGGCGGTTTTATCTGATCCTCTAGCATGCCTGCCCATCACCAGCTCAACCAAATTGAGGATAACGTTTATATAGATCAAATCAAAATCAGCAGGATTTATAGTATCAGATATAAATTGAGCTAACATGACTATGTTGATCTAGCCAGAAATAAAGTTGACTCCTGAGTACATGGAATTTACTCATTTCTAGTGCACAGGCCAGCTCACGGCAGTCTTCTACATAACCGCAATATCAAAGTGGTAGCTAAAACAACACAAGTCAGCACACTACTTCCACCTTGGGTACAAGGGCCTATAAATGGGTCATAATCAGGTTAGATGACATGTCCCATGGGAGGAATCTCAACGCAAAGCAAAATTTTCCATTAAGTGGTCACCCGTGGTTACAACAATAAAATAGGAACTTTTCTCTATATTTGGGAGAGAAATATCCAAACCCGAAATAATTAATCTGAATATTGCTCTCTTCTAAACTTATTCTAAACCACTAATGCATAACAGGGCAAACTGCAACTGGGACATAGTTAAATAAACATGTGTAAAGCCAGAGAGGAACACAATCTGCTAAAAATCTGAGAATGGCTCGGATCTGTCCACACTAGCAGTAAAACTAGGCTTAAAAAAGCTCTGGATGTGAGCTATGTTCGTATGCAGCTTTGGAACGGATTTTAATCATAGCTTAATTCTGGTGTATACACAGCCCAAGGGTGTGCCTGCATGATGTGCCTGCATCAGTCTGAAGGGAGGATATTGACAGTGCAGACATCCAAGTCCACCGCAGTATGCCTAGTTCATGTGCTTTTAGTATCTTAAAGAAAGCTTTAATAAATAAATTGACTATAAATAAAATAGCCCTATCAGAATATGCAGCAAAATTTAATTCTTAGTTTATTAATATTAGTTTAGGCAAAATATATTAAAAACTTATTATTAAAAAAGTTATTCTGTGATTTATTATGAATGCAGAGAACACTCCAGCAACTCTTGGAGCATGCTCTCACCATCTTCCATTCCTAATCCTCATTACAAAGTTCTTATTCTGCCTCAGAAAGCAGATGGCAAGAGATAATGTCAGTAACAATTAGGAGGCTTCACTGCCCTAAAGGACTCTTCTGCTATACACTTGTAATATTTTTTTCAGAGATTTTTAGAAACAGCATACTTTGCACTATTTTATTCTAGGTATACTGTTTGCAACATCCCCAAAACAATTACACAAGTTTTGTTTTGTTGGGTTTTTTTTCCCTTAAACAATGGAGAATGTTGTAATTTTTATTCATTAAAAATAAAGACATTACAAATGAAACATCCAACATTACTTTCATTCTACACATTGCAAAACTAAAACCACTTGAGTTTCCTATTTTTAATCAACTTCCTCTAAACTACTTGCATGCTGCTGAACCTTTCATGTTTTTATGAGCCCAGTTCAACTCTCACTAACGACTAACTTGGATCAGATCCAAAATTTCTTCTCAAACTGTGGCTTAGAGAAATCCTACCTATTTGGACAAGGATAAACACAAAGAACCTCACAAGAGTATATATTATGTCACTTTATCTATGCAGAATTTTGTCTGCTTGTGACCTATTTGAATGTCAATTATATTTTTGCTATTATTAATATCTTTAATCTTGCTTTACAAGCTGTTGCTTTTTATTAACAATATTAGTCTACCTAAATAAAATCCAAAGAGGAAATAAAACTTCAGAATGAAAAGAAAAAAAATGGTGAGGGATAGATAGATTTCATATAATTAATGCGTTGGTGATTCATTTTGAAACTTTAGTATTTAAGATGGAGAAAAGAAAACTACTTCCAAAAAGAAATAAGCCAGGCTAGCTTGGTTCTAGAGCCTTCTTTGAGTTACCTAAACCTTGTCTGTCTATAGACATACTGTCCAATATCCTCCTACAAAGCAGCCACACTAATGGAAGACATACCTGCCCTCTGTCACTCATTAAAGCTCCCCTCTGCCAAAAGCTACTATGCCTCAGATCTGCTACAGACACTAGCAAATGAGGACTCCCTAACATATTTCAGTCAAAATGAACCAAGCTAGACAGCTAAAACATTTTTTAACTAGATAAACTAACCTGGAAAGGGTCAGGTGAGCACAAGCATAAGAAATTCTAGCTCTGTCATTTTTACTAACGGTCCTCTACTTCAGAAGGAACTTTCATGCTTCAAAAGCAGAACAATTATATTGGTTTAAATGCAGAGTATACAGTATTTGTAGCTATTAGAGAATGAAATAAGGAAATTAAAACTGGTCTTTTATTGGACTTGGTTCTGTAGTTGACTATATACCTCACAAATTTTACTAATGCAGTTCTATTGATCAGCAAGTAAGTACTTAAAGGGGTACCTTGCAGCTAGCATGTGCACCCTTTTAACTAATAAAGATTGAGAGTAAAAATTACAACCCAAGAGATTTGGTTTGCTTTAATTGCTTCAAAAAGAGAAACTGGAGAAGGAATTCACAGTCCTTGATTGTTTAAGGGTGGACCAACCATCTGACCAAAGGAATCGACTGCCCAGTACCTTTATTACTTGGGTGAGCATGACCTTGATTGTCAAAAGCCTGCTTTTGTTTTGCTAAATACATTCTCCTACTTGACTGATGGGCTATAGTTTGGCCTCTCCTTAAACCAAAAGGGCTACACCTGAACTTCCAATTAAAGGGTAACAACTGGCAGATGTGAGGGAACATCTAGGAGGAGGTTGATGCTGAGCAGATGGGCTAGGGTGCGGCAACGCTTTCCATCAGTTTCCACCCACTGCTTTTGCAAAAGCGCATAATCACCATGAGCCTGACACTACACTTCCTCAAGCAGCAGTATAATACTCCCTGCAGAGCCCTGTGCTGCTATAGTTAAACTAATATCAGAAACACAGCTAACTATAGCTTGTCTAGCTCTACTAGTCCACGCTGCTGACTGTGGTTTAATGAGATACCAACTTTGACAGAGAAAATAGTTTAAGAAGTTTCCACTCTGAAATGTTTGTACTTGCACTGCATTGCAGCTAACTCTGCCATTATTTGTGCCAATGCCACCACCGGTAGAGCAATATTGTAAATCAGGTCACTAAAATAATAACCTAGGTTCAAAACAAGGCTTTTTCATATCATTTCAGTGATCTAGTTTAAAGTACAGCCTCACAAACATTTGTTCCTGAACAAAGACACAGATGGGGAAATGTGGTGAGGGATAGGAAGAAGAGGTGGGGGACTCACCTTAGCTACATCCCTGCAAGTCCCCTATGTTTCAGAACTATGTCTTCAGATTTTCCTTTCTATAAAGCCAGAAAATCTGTTGTACAGGACTAAAGCATCATTAATTTGATATGGTCAAGAAAAAGATACTTCTATTTATTAGAGCAAGAAGAGGTGGGGTACTGTTTCTCTCACAAAACTCTCATATATTCCTCTAGAGCTTGTCTTAACCACTGAATGTAAGATCTTGTATTTCATATTACATGTTTTGTACTGCCTAACAAACTAGATATCTTTTTATTTGTATAAACGTCCACAGTCCCTTTCTGGTTCCTGTTGTTACTCTTAATGCTCCTGAGTCTAATTACACACTCTTTGAAAAATATTACCTTGTAGCAAATTTAAATTTTTCATTTTATTAACAATCTTTACATTGTTATGTTATGAAATAGAAAATGTAATTTCCCAATGCATCTTCTCAGTACTATTCATTATATTGTATGCTTTTATTATGCTCTTTCTTATTCTCCTCTCTTCTAGGAAGAAGAAACTCCTCCCTCATACAAGAGTTCTTCCTACCTCCATATCATTGTCATAAGCTTTCTCTGTACCCCAGATGGTTTAGCAATATTACTGTTCCTCATCCCAGGCTTTCAAAAAGTGGAGTCTTGCCAGGGAAAAGCACTAAAAGCAAAGCCTCAGCTGACTTTTTTTGTATCCTTCCATGTAGGGCACAGATGGCTATGTTTTCTCCAACCCCTCCCCTACTTCAGCTGAAGACCACAAATTCTCAGTTTATTTCTCCACAGCTCCACATATGCAAACATTATCAAAATTTCACTTTCTTTTCCAACACTTAGGATGGAAACTTCTCTACATTCTGACTATATTACAAATATTTTATTTAGAACAAACTACCCATCAATTTCAAATTTAGCAGCATATTTTCACATATGATCTATAAATAAACTTTAGACAACACTGAAAGAAATCCAACACCACCATATCCTGCCAGGTCTCTCACCAGTACATTCTGTTGTATGGAAGTCCTAACCATCATTAGTTCACCTTACAAGAGGAATGAGTTGCAATATTTCTTTGCAAAGCAACTTCCAGTCACAGACTGTAGCTCTTAGTAAATGGAGTAAGAAACTGCCACCACTTTCAAACTTTTTTCCTCCCTTACCTGTACTGAGCTTGTGATAAAATTTTTTCCATGTTAATCAAAATTCTTAATATATTTTCAACAGTATCCCTCAGAACACCGTTTACAGGGAGTGCCCAGGCACAGCATTCAGAGAACAGACAAACAGAAGACAGACAGATTTAGTGAACACCTGTTAAATGGGGCAATGGCTCCAGCACAATTGTTTCCCACTTCATTTCACACAGTAATAACTTTAATGTCCTCCATGGACTAGCTTTCAAACACCAGTTCTACAACATCAAACAACAAAAGAGCTGAAAGCAAATTTGTCTAGATTACTTTCAATGAACTTTTTTGGATAAAAGCAAATTTACCTACCTTAGTTCTCCTTTATTTTTTTTTAAATTGTATACACTCAAACTGTGTTATCATTTGGCTTTTTATAATCTTTCCTGCTTGCATATCATTCTCCTCCATGTTTTACTATTTATCTTGGCTATGATAAATTCTCTTACCCTATTAGAAAATCTGCATCTCTCATCACCCTCTTGAATGTTCATAGTTTTAGTTTAGGTTTTGTTTCCTTTTGACTCTTCTACATCCATTCTGGCTTTTTTTACTACTTAACCTCTTTTTTGTTTCATTTTGCTCTCATTTAAAATATTTGTGCTCTACTTTTTAGTTTTGCTCTTGCTCACCTTGTTTAGTCTCAGACTTCACTAAGACAGATGCATTACAGATAACTGTGTAGTGTCATAATGATTAGCAAGTAATTTAAACTATTTTTAGAATGTGACAGGTTGGGGGTTTTTATGTATGAAAGAATTATGCTAGAATTATTTAATACCTAGAATTTTTGGAATGATGAAGATTGGCAAATTTTGATCTCAGCTTCTTTAATTTTTTTCCACAATAGCAAAGACAGACAGACTGCCCAGGAAATCACATTCCATGATTCCATTAAGCTTTGTTTATTCAGGAAGACTGGCATCTATCACACTTTCAGAAATTATTTAAATGAAAGCATGTGTGGACTTTTTTTATTATTATTATTTTACTCTGCTTACAGTCTTGAAGTCTAGAGTTTACTTGTAATTTCAATAAAGTAACTTGTACGCAGAGTTTAAAGAGATGGTAGGAATCGCAAACAAGATGTAATGAAGGTATTATTACGGAAAGAAAAATTTTACAAACTCTGCTTTCCCTTCCTATTTACATATCTGGATTGGATATAAATGTGATCAATGCTTTTGGCTAACAAATGATGAAACACTACCTAGGTTACTGTTTTCATTGAAAAGACAAAAAAGTTTCCTTACATAATCACATTTTTGCTTTTTACTATATATTAACTTTGTCCTACAGATGCACCTCTCCAATGTATTCCATCGTAGATATTATCCAAACCCCATCTTCCAATATTAGCGTATTTTGATGTGTTGTGAAACCAAAACTGAATGCTTTCAGCATTCTTAAGACAAGTTCTATTCAATAGCATGGCTTGAGTTCACTTTTCATTACCTCCCTACATTCATTCTTGAATGTATTTGACTTTCTTTGTACAGTAGTCTCCTTTACAAATTAAATCAATAAAAATTCTTACCTGAAAATTAGTAAAACCAATATTCCAACAGAATTGGATTTAAATAAACATGAATTTCTGGCCATATTTCTTAGATGGCACTTCAATAAAAATAAGTTATTCTTATACACACAGTCAACTGTAGACACAGAAAAATTAGTCTACTTTTGCTTATTCCCAGATTTTCAGAATCTTTTCTAATAGGCCATATATCGCATTCCTTTAGAAATATTTCTTCTCTACTTTTCAAAAATGTCTTGTATTGAATGATCCTTTTCTTGTCCCTCTAGAATACCCACAGATTAGGTTTTCACTTGCACTGATTTCACCTAAGTGCCGTTATGCTGGCATTACTAATGTTATTCTAGACCTATCTTCGTATGAGATCTGAATAAGGTGCTTAAAAATACGTAATGAAGGCCTGATTCCTCTCCCTTTCTATGCTAATAATCAGCTCTGTACATGATGTAATTAAATCAAAAGACTGCTTACAATTATCCAGTATTTCTAGATTCTAGCCTGCACACAATTATTTTTGTGTGAAAGACAACGAAGGTTCTAACTTTCAGGAAGTAATTCTAACAGTAAAAAATCCTGCAGTGACAAACACAGATGATAAAATTGTTACACATGTGGCCAAGTTGGTAGGAAATGAGTGTAAGTGGTACAGTAACACAATTATACCAATACACCACTTAGCTCAGGTGCAAAACAAACAGGTTTAAGCCAATGTTGGTATTCTACATGGACAAATTGAAAGGGAAAACGAGACAATCACTAGAACTGCACACTGCAGGCATGTAAGCACTTTTTGAGGAAAGAAGGAATCCTGCTGCTTAAATTTACACACCATCCTACATTTCTTCAACTGTTTAAGAGACTTTCTGTGCTCCACTGCCTTTTAAGTACCTACATGATGCAGGCCCTGTGCTTCCCAGGACTGCCTTGTTTTCACAGATGAGGAAAAAAATTATGTGTTAAACAGTATCAAATTTGTAAATACATGAAGTCCAATATGCCAGCAGGCTGGACCTTTCACACCCAACTTTGCTGAAGAATAATATTCCTGACAAGTTTCTGGATTAAACTGTTAAGTTTCTGAGATTTCTATGAATGGAAATATTTATTTTGCCTGATAGAAGGAACCTTACCTTCTTGGCACAAACCTTTTTCCATAGTCACAGCTTGAAAGCAACATAAAATGAATGCAGCATGGTGTTTTAAGATGCATTGTCAATAGTTATGTTTAAACACATACCTACTTTACATTCATTACACACGCATGTGGCATAGAAATACAAGTTTTGCCAGGAAAAGCAAAGTTACAGATTACTTTCCAACCTATTTTTTCTATTATAAATTTATGAAAGTGATTTTTTCTAAAAATTAAAATGTTTGTAGAGTTAATAGATATAGTCCTTTCAGAGGATATTGTATAAATCTGATATTGTATATATATTATAATTTCCAAAGAAAAGCCACAAGAAATCACTAAATATCAGAAATACAAATGGAAGTAACACTTCAATCGCATATATATTTCGTGAAGTAAAGAGTTTGAAAGAACTGGTATCAAAACTCTTCTCCTTTTCCACCATGATCCATCACCTCTCTTCTAGATGAACAGATATCTAACATGCCAATGAACAGATATCTAACATGCCATTTCCTTCTCCTCTATTCTACACTCAAATTCTGTGAAGATTTCAGATCAGCTTGGATTGCCAGAAGCATCTTCATCACACAGTGTACACAGACCAATCTGCATTCTAGCTTTTTAAGACTACATCCAATCCTGCTTAAACTAGAATTTCAAAGTAGGTGCTGCACAGATAACAACTCTGATGTTGCTACTTAACATGGTTTTCATTTTAGCCTTTTCCCTGCTCTCTAATGTTTTTAACATATTTAACAAGTAAGCTATTACCAGCAATATATGACTAATAATCTAGCAATCTACTACTAGTAATCAGCACTTGAGCCTTAATTCATACAGTTCATATCCACATGATTTTCTACAGCACTTGCTGTAACAGCTTTTTAAATACACAGCTGTGGAACCAGGAAAAATACCATGGAGAGATTTTTCCAAGATAATACAAAAAATCCAGTACATTCCAAGTTACAGGCACTGCCTTAACTGCTGCTTCAATATCTTTATTTGACTAATAGCAATAGTTTTAATAGATTGAAAGTAGCATAAATTTCTTGAAACCAACTTTTGGGGTTTTTTTTCATCCGTTCACTTTCCATGAATAAGAGAGAGTAAAGACTCATGAAAACTGCAGTTCTGAGTATTGTTGGTGTGTGAGTTGGCAGGGAAGGTTGCTTTTTCAGTGTTTGCTGGTGTAAGGTGCAGTAATCTGTGCTAAAAAGTAAGGCACCATATTGACTGGTAATGATCCTCTAATTCTCACTGTAGATCTTTATTACCAACTGGTGATTCTTAATACTGATTCATTTTGCTCCACTAAAATTTGTATTAGGGTGAATGGCTGGCCTATCCTTCCTTTCTATTTTATTTATCATGCCAGGATAAATTTTGTTTATAGTACCTTTACGTATTTAAGTATTTCATTTGTTTCGGAAAGCATCCAGGCTTCCAATCACTACATTTTCAATTATTTGAAAACTGGATTTCAAAACTTTCAATCCAGCACAGTAATCTCATCACTTTTCTAATCTGTCTTGCATTTTCCCCAGCATTGAATCAAATGGATAAACCACTAATCATGAAAGGACTAACTCTGCAATAAAGCACTAAAATGCTTAAATTGAGATATATTGTGAAAAGCTGTCTTGACAGACCTCAACAACTTTATTATCATTGAAGCAATCTAATTCTCAAAAAGCTGAGGCTCATCAAAGCTGTGTGAAATTTAGTTATTATCAGTTGATTAATAATTTTAAATTAATTCTTACCTATTCGGACAGCCAACCTTCAATGACAGGACAAAATAGACCACTTTACTATTTAGAACAAACAGAACTGCCTTATTAGGATTTTTAGCTATTCCTAACTATCAGTGGGAAGTATGGGACTTTTCCTTGGGTTGCACCTCGTCTTTGTGAATGTCTACTTTGTCATGCATGATAAGAAGGCATTTAAAATTTCTATCAGCTTTAATGGGGTAATTATCACTAACTTCAACAAGTGAATTTAAATTCCTAAAACAGAAAACTATTCTAAAGGAGAGCAGCTAACATAACTAAGACTGTGAAGCCAACAAAAGATCCCAGAAAAATCTAAGTTTAAAAGGATATGTCTATTTCAGTGTCTGAAAAATGATGTATCAACTACTGCTATAGTTTTTGTTTAAGATTTCTGTATCCAAACTACATTTGAACATCTGTCTATACTCTTCTCCCAGTTTACTTCCCATTTCTTTTTTTGTATAGGTCTCTCAGAAGCATGGGAGAACCAAAAAATTGTTAGGTATTTTCTTTTTATTAGATATCAGATCAAGTTAGTATTCTCCCCTTTGCTCACATACTAATGCCCTAAAGATATCATAACTCACTTTGAAATAATAAAGTAAGGATGCAATACTATGTTGCATTTGGGTTTTCTTTCTTGTGGAGGGGAGGGATTGTAATTTTATCTCATTTAAAAGTTTGTGGTTTTTTTACTTTTATTAAACTAATACTATAATTTTTATTACATATGTATATAAAATGATGGAATTTTACAATAATACAAGTATTGTCAACTGCATCTGTGTAAACTGAGAACTATTTTCAGATATCTTAGCAGTTATTCTATGGCACTAAATATAGTACAGTCCTTTAGAGGTATATAACAAGGTTTCAGAATGGCAAAAGCTCATTCACTTTTCCATCAAACTGTAGACTGGGTCAGAGAAAAATATCCTATCCCCCTCCCACACTGAATTGTGCTATTATAAAATATTGTGCTATCATAAACTAATACAAAGTACCAACTATATGCAGAAGCAATACATGCATTTTACACTTCTTTGTATTGCTTAGAATGACATCCTGATGCTATCATTTAGCTCATCATGACATTCCATCAATCAAAACCCAGTTTTAATTATACACCATTCTGCTTTTTCTCTCAAAGTAAACACAGAAGACACGCAACAATCTATTTCAATTAAAATACATACTTTATAGAATTAAAAATAGGTTGGGAATCAGTTTTAAATCAGCTATCAGCCTGTCAATTAATGTTCTGAACCCCTGCTATTGACCCAGTACTGTACAAGCTGTTATTATGCACTGTCCTACATATCATCTGTTCCCCATGCTGGTCTGTTCCAGAAAGACAGACAGCTGCAACAGTATATCCCTGTTCAACCTGAGGACCATCTGACTTTAATTGTAGCACACAGCTTGATGTGGGTCTGGTTATGAGAAGCCAAAGTATCACACTGTAATAATCTGGAAAAGCAGAAACCTGCCAACACAAGGCTGCAAACAGGGGCTTGGGCTGTCTGGCTGGCTGACGGGCTGCAGGAAATATGATTAATGAGCAAGGTATAATGATATCAGGAACCCGATTAGCACCACAAAAAGGTCACAGATCAAAGTAGTATGCATTTCATGAGCTCCAATCGTTGTATAAGATCTGTGGACTTAAAGAGGTAAACTGAAATGCAAAGAGAAAAAATATCTATGTGTGATAGCTTACGAAATGAGCACTTAAAATACTATAATCACTATTTTGGCTGAACCAGGAAGCAGCAAGGAAAAATTACCTGAATGAATCAGCCCATGCCACAATGTAGCAAGCTTTTTTTGATAGCATTTGTGAGGAACTGACCTTTAAGCATTCTTCCTAAACACACCTAAACACACCTTAAAAATAAAACTATGCTGATTTGATGCTGATGGTATCCAATCCACTAAGTATTAACAAGAAAAAGTGATTTAATATTTGCATGTAATTTTCTCAGTTTTATTCCACTGCAAAAATGGCAAATTACAGAGGGCACCATCCATACCAGCACTAACAGGGCCACCACCACCATGGTTAACTATGTCACACAGAAGCAGTTAAAGTAATTCATTGGCACAGGTTTAAATTTAATGCTACCAGACTGACCAAAACTTGATAGCTGAATTACAGCAACAGTATCAGGGACCTACAGTGTCACCAAAAGGGATGATGTCTGACACACTTTAATATACTGTCACTTAGTAAATATTTCTTACTTTTGTAATTAACTTAAGCTTTAAAAAAATTTCTGTTCTGTCCAATTATGCAATACTTGAAAACTGCATGTTCCTGTAAAAGTTCTTTGTTTTGAAAAACTCTAATTTATGGCAACTTTTGCACGTTCTTTCAATATGCCATTTGACAAGTGGTACTGCAAGGTCTGCTTTCACAGCAGAAGTTATGAAGCCAAGCAGATTACTAGCAAAGTCTTTTTGATTTAAATAGTTTCAAAAGTCACAATCACTAATGAATAATTACTTGGGGAAGAAAAGTATATGAGAAGGAAACATTAATTATATTTAGATAATAAATATGATATTTCAGTTTCATAAGAAATGCTGAGTGAAATTAAGGAAATGACAAAGTAATTTTAATCTTCATCATTCAAATATACAAAAGTTAACATACTGCTGTTTTCAGATTACTTTTTCTTGAAATGAAAGTTTTGGATATGTAACAAGCACTTCCCTCATTCTAGAGTGTTCTGAACATCTTTTTTTCAGGATTTAACAAAATAAAGATGTGCTTATTGTAGACTGTACATAAAAAGAAAAAAATACATTTGGAGTATGGAATGAGATCATTACTCTCCAAGATAAGACTTTAAAGGGATTTTACATATTGTGCACAAGAGTTTAACAGTAATAATCAAAAAGCAGCTGCTTGCTGCTGATGAAGCACTTCATCCTGTGAATATAGCACAAGTGAGAGATATCAGAGTGCGCTGCAAGAAAGGCAGACACTAGTAGCAAAGGCTTTGGGAAATGATGGAAGGATGAGGAAAGGGTAGGTCAGAGCATACAGAGAGGTAAGGGTGAGAAAAACCTGGCACCAAGGCTAGAAATGAGGAAAAGAAAATTAAGAGCTAGAATCTTAGAAGAGGAGGGAGCAGGAGATGGAGAATAACTTCACAGTGGGGAAAGCCAGATCTGTAATTAATAGAATGAGAACTATATTTTATGCAAAAGCTAAAATACCACAGTCATGAGAGATCAAGGTCACAGGCTGCTTTTGACAAGTCTGCTTAAGAACACAGCTTTTCATTTCTCAGGTTATCCTGAATCACCAACACATGCCAAGCTCAAAAAGGTGTCAGGCTACCTCCCTAACCTATTACCTATCAGCACAACCGTAAGATCAAAAGTTGTGTTTGAATATGGTTTGCCAAGTAGTCCTGCTAAATGTTAGTGTATTTCATACCTCGTTTAAATAAAATTTGCACATACTTATATAGGAAGCAAAACACTAAATTCACCTAATATAATTTGTGATTATTATGGTGCACCCTACAACTGCCTGCAGAAATCTAGGCCAAATAACATTTCTGAAGACCATGGTATCATGTCACCAGTAAAAGCACAGGGTAAAGCATTCTAATAACTTATAAATCACAGATTTCTTCTGATGTGACTGTTCTGCAATTTTATGAATATGAGGTCTGATGTTCTGCCAACAACAGAACTTTTTCAATTCCCATTTTCTAACTTAGGAATATCAGGACATTATCAAGTCTAAGCCTGGTATGTGAAAAGTTTTTGAGAGTTTCCATGCCTTAATTCAGTACTTCCCAGTTAGCTGACTACCACATGAAAACTGCAGCCTCATTTTTCAAGATTCATTAAAAAAAGCTTCTCTAATTTATTTATTTTAGAGTGCCACTGATGCAGAATACTTTCATTTTGAGAAGAGTCTAATGTAATAGCTTTGAGAACGTGCTGAAACACCGACAATGATACTGTAACAGCTATGCTGTAATTCATTACACTGCCTGGAGGGCACAGTGAAGACAGGCAGTGCTAACAACAGGATTTTCCAAAACAGGGAAGAGAAGAGTAATACAGGTTTGGGGAATGAAGCAGGCAAAGGAGAACTCAATTTTATTTTATTGTAAAAACTGCTCTGAAAACTATCAATTCAATTGAAGAAATGGAAGAGGTGGCAGAAGATTTAAAATGCAACCTTCTTTCCTGACATGTTCACTGCTCTTTGGAGTTAAATGGATACTAAAATTAAAAACCAGTAAAATTATATTTAAGTAATCCGAGTGACAAATATTTCTATGATAAAACAAGCTTTTTCAAGTTTTCTGTGAAGTGATGATTTTATTAGCTCTTTAGTACCACAAGAGCTGACATACAAATGGGTCAGATCTCCTGCGCATTTAGACCACACACAAACTTTTTTGAGCAATTCTAAAGAATGAGCAACATTATATGCCTTTTTTCTTCCTAAACTTGTAAATCTAACATTTCTTCAGATTATTTCAGCCATAGTCCGACATAAATTATAAACAGCTATATATTGCAAGCAAAGATCCAAACTACTTCAGAATAATCTTGCAAGACAAATGTTACTTGACAGACAATAGAAGATAGCCATCTTACCAGTCTGTTTATGCGAACAAATTCTTCTGGGGTTTTGGCCCATGGTGGAAGTTCAACATCAGACACAACTGTTCCATCATCCATCACTCCGAGATTGTAATTGTTGCTGTTGACAAATATCTCTGGGAGGTAATAGAATTCAGGAATCAACTCCTGTAGATAAATGAAAAACAATGCCATGTTATAAATTCTGTCAGAGGACACACTTTGTCACGTTAAAAAAACAATTATTACAATGGCATTAGGCAAAGAGAGTATACAAAATCCTCCCACAGATGTCCCCCTCCACCCCTAGAAGGGGGAAATCCCCTCTTTCATACTTTCTAAAATTTAAACCTTTAGATATGATAAATCCTTATCATGCTTTTAACACAACAAAGAACTAAGACACAACAGGCTATAAAACCAAAGTCAGAACATTGGTTTTGATTGCGTATTATGCACAGAGAAACTTACAAAACTAAAGTAATGAACATCACATGGTACAAATAATATTTAGTGGAAAGCAACAGACAACCAAGGATGTTAAGAAGTTGGGAAAAACTGCTTCTTTCACATTTTAATACAATCCACGTTTTAAAGTGCTAATGCACAAATGGCAGTCTATAGTTTGGGTGAAAGTAGCGCCATATATATTAATTACAAAGGTCTAAAACCCAGTTATATTCTTATTCTCTCTAACATAAAGGGTCTAAGAACTTAATGTTTAGGCTATTATCTAAGATGGTTCAATGCCCAGAAATAATTTTTTTGTAAATTCTAAAATACCTGGAGTTATACCACATGTTCAGAAAAAACCCCACACAGTCAAAGCTGTATCAAGTCAATACTTTTCTTTCATGGAAAGGTCATTAACTCAATTATATGTCCAGTCTATAATTACAGGGAAGAATCATGCATAATTTCACACACGCACACACAAGAGAAAAAAAGGAAGGAATTTTACATGGCTACAAGGTCTGTGTATGCACTAAATTCCTTGTCAGGATCATCACCGCTTTAAACAAGTGTGCTCTATAGGCCTGTGCTGAACAGGACTGGAACACACCATTTAACACTTCCATGGCTGGCCCACCCTAGCACTTCTGCAGGCAGAGCCTGCTGTGCTAAACATGGTTGAGGAAAAAATGCAAGCACATACAGCAAAGGAATTGTAATTTCCAAGTCTTATGAGAATAAGAAAGTAATACTAATGGCTAAACAAAGAAATTTTTTAAGCAGAAAATGGTACATCCTAGTGCAGAATTGAACACAACATGCTAGGAAGCAAAATTAAGCTCAAAACCGTAAGGATTTTCTCCTGGGTAAGTGGAGCGTTTCCCTGTTTTGCAAACAGACATGCAACTTCTTAAGTTGTAATTTATTTTGTAAAATATGCACTAGGACATACATAAACATATCTAAGTTAATGTGATTAGAACCTTATTTACACACTTTCATAAATGTCTGCAAAGTCCTGGCATACCACTTAATAGAAAAAGCCTATTAAGACACAACATACATATTTCTGCCCTTAATATATTTTAAAGGTGCTTTTTTTTTTTGTGGAACTTGATGTTGAGACTTAAATACACCCAATAAACCTGGCAATTTGATGGATTTAGAAAAATTGAGCCACTAAATTAGAGAATTTACTTCCTTTGTAAAGAAAGGATCAATACGTGTAATTGCTTCAGGAAGTGTATTTCATAGCAAATGACTGGTGTAAAATTTGCCTTCCATACAGCAAGTGCAAACTGCATGCCACTTAAGAAGTAGAAAAAAAATCAGACTGCCCCCCTGGCTTTGTCTACAGTGGGTGTAGTATGTAGCTACGTCAGAAGCTCAGTAGATCAGATCTGAAACCCAGTCTTGACATGGGTCAATGGATCAGTGGTCTCCCAGCTAGCCCCTCAGGGCCAGCTATGGCATGAGCAGCTTTCGAAATGGCTGAGTGCAATAGGGAGGTCATCAGATTGCGGACAAGGTCAATCCGAAGTAGCCAGGGCAAAGACAGGAAAGATCAAGCAGGAATTAAGCTATTATCACCTCCATCCTTGTGTGAAACACTGCTTGGCTTTGAATTGTACATCTTTTTGTTTAGTCACCTTAATTAACTAGTAGGGTAAAAACATGCTTCTGTACCAAATGCTTGACAAGTACTTGATAAAAAGAGATTTGAAACTATTTAATTGGATAAGTGAAAGAACAAGAATGTAGCAAGGATAAATGTTTGTAAAAAAGAAAGTACTCTAACCCTGAAGTGTCTGTAGTTTTTATCATCACAGGCAGAAACTAACAAAGAAAAAGCAGAGACACTGGACTATTAATTCGATAGCAGCATGCACCACAAATATGAAACCATACGATGATTCTGAATACTTAAAACATATGCTCATTACATATGTTACTGATGTTTTTATTTTTTTATATATACATCTGTACAGCTATTCATTAGTTTCTTTCAAGATCAGAAAACATTTGGCTTTCTAGAACACACACTGTTTTCATTAGACTACACAGAAACAATATGCTGCCTGGAAACTTAAAAATTATCAGTAACTCTTGTTAGTTTGACCATTAGAAACTTTTCATAAAACGTTATTTCATTACTCCAGAAATGAGTTTTCAGAAAGTTTTTCACTGTCCCCATAACGATACATTTTTACAAGAGGAGCTTCTTATAATCTGATTTTCTTATCTTGACCATGTGCTAGCATTTACACATGGGAAAACGGAGTGCAAACAGATACACTGGGCCATTCTAATTGAGTAGTATTTAGCGTCAATTTTCAATGGCTCTATATGGGTGAAATTACATTAGTTAAAGGCCAACACTTTTTCCTAAAACCAGCGAATAAACCTGATAATAAAATATTTCATTTTTATCAAGTTTACGAATATTCATGTATTTGGTAACTGCAGAGCTTAACAGTCCTTCTCAACTCTATTTGTGGGGTCTTCTTTTTTCTTAAAATATTCACATCACATGCACAGATTGACACTAAGACAGCAGATGCTGACTCACGTGTGTAACTCCATTAATAATGGAACTTTTTGGACACCTGAGAACATTAAAAAGATTAATTAATGCACTTTTTGCTTGTTTTTTGAGGGGTGGAGGAAGGAGTTACTTGTGGTTTCACACAAATACCACATAAAGATGCAGGACCAGCCACGAGGGGCCAGACTGAAGGACCATTTAGTATCTCACCTGGAGTATCTCACCTCACCAGTGACAAGGACTGGAAGACTAACACAGGGCAAATATAGTCTTTCCATGGATATTCTGTCAGCTTCTTACAGTTAAATGGTTTTGAACTAATCTGTGCTTCTAATTTTTAAAATCATTAATCATGGGTTCCACACTGTAGTTTCATCTACAAAGGTTTTTTCTTTGCCTATTCTAAAACTGCTTCCTAACAGTTCCAGTGGATGGTTCTAGTACCCATAGATCATATTGTGAAAAACAGTAAATATTAATTCCTTATTCACTCTTCTATATGCCCTTCTGGATACTATAGACCTATATCATCACATTCTTTCTCAGTGGTCTCTTTTTGCAAGCTAAAAGATTCTAGTCAATTTAGATAGATTCTCTCTGGAGGTCTTCCCTTCTGACTAACCATTTTGGTTGCCTTCATACTTTTTTAAATTCAACTGAATCCCTTCTGAAATTTTACGCACGCAGCACATGTACAGAAATGGTAAAATTGTTCCACATTTATTTTGTTTATATGATTTCCTGGAAAAATGAAAACATCTGTATGATTTGTTGAAGCTCTTGCTTTAGCACAATTGTGTTGAAAATTAGTTTCAGAAATTCCTCTGTTGGAATTCACCAGTTCTATAGGATAGAGACAGTCATCCTTATGATAAGCAATACTTCACTCCTTCTGCCTTGTTTTTTATTTCATTACAACTGACGAAGGAGCTCACGGTGAATATCAACATTAATCTAACACACAGTATTTATAGTGGTATACATTTTTTTAAAAAAAGAAAAGATAAAATTTGCCATATCAGGATTCTTACTAAAATGCTTATAAAATTCTGCATATAATTAAAATACAATTTTTCTCTAACAAGAATTGCCATCTACCACACAGAAACAATTATTTCTAAGGAAACTTCACTAAAAAAGATTTTTTTACAAACAAGTAACATCAACAGAATGTCAGTTTAACACTGGTAATTTATCTTCATGTTTGCCACCATGCATAAAAAAATCTATACAAGATACTTTGTTTCTTTAACATAATGAAATGTTATTTATTCTTTTCTTTTGTTTAGAAAATAATAGACAGATGCATTTTGAAGCAGAGTTATATGATCTGCAAAGGTGTCTAGAAACAGTGACACAGATTCCCTAACCATATTAAAACATTTATAAGATACCAGATTTTCAAACTAAATTATTTGACAATCACATTAAGCAATATTAAGCCTATATATAACCTGTCAAACAGAATAATAAAAATGCATATTGGAAGTCTAGGTTTTTATTCATATTGCCACACTTTATTTCCTCTGTTAGGAGACTTAAATGGCATTCAAAAATATATACTAATATATTAAATTAATTCAAATTCATTTTTTCATCACACTTCAATGTAATAATTTTAATGACTGTGGGAAAGTATAATTTCTAAGTTCCCATGAGTTTCCCTTCATCTGCTATATTTGTGTTATTTCTCCCAGAACTAAGAAATTGCCTCAAGACATTGCCTGAAATTGTCCCAACTTGTAAGAAAAATACTTCAGCAGATTTCCATTAAAATTCTAAATTGAATTACTGAAGAAATTAATTTTTTCAATGTCTAATCATCCTGTTAAAGTTCTAAGATATTATATTTCAAATATTTCTTATTTTAAGAAAAATATTAAAATTTTCAGTAATTTACAATTAAGCAAAGAAAATTATAAAAAATCCAGGGTTTTTTTTAGTAGATTAATGAAATATATGATAAACACAATTAGTAGCTGATTCATTATTGACCAATAAGTATATTTTATTAAGTCAATAATTTATTGCATAAAAAATTCATCTTTAAGGCACTTTAAATCCTGTTAGTCAATACATGGATTATATATACACAAAATTGCTTTACTTTTTACTGAGGATATATGTAAAACTATGCAATGGTATCTATTGAACATATTTATACACTATATAATACGTCATTCAGGTTAATTTGACAGAGAAAGAGGAAAAAAGTTGTATATATAACCACCTTCCTTTCTTCCATTTTTTAAAATTAACTGGGGGTGAAAAGGACTATATTGAATCATAAACAGGTCTAGATAAACCTTGAAAGGTCACCTTGTCCACCTTTCCATTCACAGACAATTATGATCAGGTATTCTTAAAAGATGTTTCTCTGCCTTGTTCTTTTAAAATTTTCAATGATGGGGATCCTACGAATTTCTAGTTTTCATCTGTTCACATCACTAAAAGGTCTTCCTAACATCTAGTCTGCGTTTGCTGCAGCTGGAGCCCATTTTGAGTCCTATTCAGACTGAATACAAGCAGCAGTTGCCCCTTTTTACACATATCAATGTGTAGGAGCAGCTTTTACCTCAGGGACAGCGAGATCCATTCTCACCCGCACTTTCTGACCACTATATCCTTCCTGCACTAAGGACAGACAGCACACACACCAGCACCAAGGCTGGCACAGCAGCACACTGGAACAGGAAGTATACAGCAGAATTCATCTCAATATAAGAAAGAAATTCTTTACAGTGAGAATTATTGTTCACTGGAACAACCTCCCCAGGGACGTGGTAGAGTCCCCATCACTGGAGGTTTTCAAGATGGGATTGGACAAGGTGCTAGATAATCTCATCTAGGCTCCCTTTCCCACGAAAAGTTGGACTAGATGATCTTTCAAGGTACCTTCAGCCTGGTCTGTTCTACGATTCCATGAAATAAACTACACTGTGCCTGCCAGCCAAAATCCCCAGCAGGGTACAAGCACTACAACTGCCACTGCCAAGCACTTAACGTTTCTGTCCTTGTTCCTCTTTTCTCCAAAGTAAACAACCTAAAACCTTCAACTTTATATTTAATTTATATTATTTTCTCATTTTCTAGACTTCTGGTCATTCTCCTTTGGACTTCAGCAAATTTGTCCATAACTTACTTGAAGTTTATTATTTCAACAGCTACACAAAAAGTTTGGAGCAGATATTAAAAGTATTTGTTTCGTTTTCAATACAGTTATGGCCGGGTATAAAAGAAGTAGACCACAGATATTAGATGGAACTTTCTGATCCATACACCCAGATTGCTATATTTTTAATTACTGCAATTGCCACAGATTACCATACACAGATCTGACTGAATTTAGAATTTTTTTTTTTTTACTCAGAGAAGTATTTTCCTGTTACGGATCTTGGCACAATTTAACAGAAAAACAAATCTTTCATGAAAGCCAAAGATCTGCATCCTAAATATGTTAAAAGTTTTGCTACACCAGACATACAGTTTATGGTTAAAAATATGAATTACTATGTACCTGCTTCTGAATTTTGCAGGTATTTTGCAAAGATGTCCACATCTTTGACCTTGCTACTAATATGACATTAAATTTCTCCTATACAAAGGTAATGTTGCCAGTTTGGCAGCAACTTTATTCCTTGTAACTTTTGAAACTCATGTCTATTAGATGAAGAAGTATAAAACAATGCAAAGCATATGTAGAAAAGCTTATCAGGTTACAGGGTGTCTTAGGCATGCTTATGTCAGGCAGCCTGTTTCAATAAGCATGAGTTGCCATTTTGCAGAGCTTCAACTTTTTTTTTAATATATCTTTTAAAGAAACTCATGAAATATGTCATACTCCAGTTTCTGAATGTTTCAGCAGCTTGGAACTCTAGAGTTTCTTGTCTCTAGCACCAAGCTTTAAACATATTGCTTAAAATGCCTTTCAATCAGTCGTATTCAATCCTGAAGCTCACTTATGCTCATTGGCCTATCTACAGCAACCTCCACTTCCTCCAAAAACATTTTAAGTTTTTTGGTAAATTTTAGCCAAATTTTACAGCAGGTTACAAAGATAACTAAGTTCCTACAAGTTTAAAAAACAATAAGCAGGCAAGTAGAGCCATTATATGTGTGCGTCTTGAGGGTCCCAGTAAGTGCAGCATAAATTCACAGTTTAGTAGTCTCCACAGAAACTACACAGAGAGGGCACCATAACAAATGTCCCATCACTGAGAAATTCTTAATTTGAGGCTTACAGCTTTTTTGACAAACGAGTCAATCAATTGCAAGAAGCAAATCCATAGGAGACAAAGCATCATCTGTTCTAATACTTGCAGAGAAGGATTATTTTTTCCTTTATAGAACATTATAACTGCTAATAAACTTTTCCAAACATACAAAACCCGATGTATTATTAGGTAAACAGAATTTTCCCAATGCCAACCTTAATACTTATTGCCCATAAAGTTCAATGATGGAGTCCAGATTCTCAAGTCTTCTTGAAGACTTGAAGAAGCTCGTGCTTGAAAAAAAATATCCACACTGAATACAAAAATCCACATTGAATACATGTGACCCAATAATGACTTAGTAATCCACACAACAGTCACAGAAACTAAGCAATATCTATGACTGCAGATAACACTACCAGTATTTTAATTTGGTAATATATTCTATTTATATTTGGTTACAGATCTAACTTGTCTACCATAACAAAGATATTCTGCGCAGAGTTTGTGCTTGTTTGGGTAAAACACATCAGGACCCACAGACAGGAGCAGGTTTAACACTCTAATAAAAAGACTACCCAGTAATTCCTGTGGATACTCAAAAGTTTCCCTGAATGTGCTTCTTTCAGTAAAAGCATGTGAAAAAGACATGCGATTGCAGGACATATTATGACTGGATTTCTGTATCATTTCTTTATCAGAAGTCAATGGATTTTTTTTTTAATAAATGTTTTGCACAGGCCTTTAAGAACTCACAGCTGAAAACTTTAGCCTGGATGGCATTTAGTTGTGTAAGCTTTGAAAGTTGTTATTTCACTCAAAATATGTACTGGACAGGAAGAAAAGTTAAGAAATGAGGTACATGAGCACATTATATAATTATCAGAGCATCTGTCCAATGAGATCAATGTATTAAGTGATTTAATTTTGCTTTTACTTTACTGCAACTATTCCTTTAATTTTAAATATTTCAATAATGTTAATCAGATGCATTAGCTATATTTTAATGCCACTGTTTAATTAAGAAGTCATGGCACCAAAACTCAACAAATCTTGTTAAATATTGCATACTTGTAGCCCATGTTTTCTTTATTCCTTTTAAGAACAATTTACAAAACCTGAAGAACAGTACATAACAGCACTATGATAGCTTCAAATAGATTTTGAGAATGTCCTATGGTCAGCAGAATTCTTGGTTTAGCACAGGCTAACTCTAGTTCAAAGTTGGCACTGTCAGCTTTCATAGGCTGATTGTATCAAAACCATTTTTGTCCAGGATCAACTTCAGTCATTAGCATAGAAATGACTTAGAGGCAAAGAATTAGAAAACAGATGAAAATTGGAAAGACAAAGGGCTACCTTCAGAGCTCTTTGTTTCTTACAGTCCATGGTTTGAGACAACATTTTAGACTCATGATTATCACTTAAGTTATAATTTAGTTCTTAATCTCGGTATCCTATTCATAATGAAATCATGATGTGTTTTTAGCATTCTCCTGCTTCCCAAGCTGTCCCCTCCAAGGACACTCCTGAAGAATCTTGGCCAAACCCATTCTCCCCCAATCTCACTAGTGTTTATATACACCAGATACCCATTTTATAACACTAGTACACTCCTAGAAGCCCACGACAATCTATACATTATAGCAGACATTGTTTAACACTGTTACAATTCAAAGAGACTTTAAACATGAAGCTTGATTTAAAGAAAAATTGTCCAAAATGATGTGGTGCTAATGAGTTTTATAATTAACTTGCCAAAACAGCATTTCTGTACCTAAAAATAAGCGGTTCTGTACTATGAGAACCTTAGGACAAGATAAAGGATCATAACTTGCCAAAGTTATTCAAACTTGTATGAGAGATGAATTGAGATATTCAATACCATCACACCAGCCTTACAATAGCTGTCACTGATGTGTGTCGTATCACAAGATTGACTTTCATAAATTAGTACCCATTTTATGATGGAACAGCGTAATTGAAGCTTACTAATGTTTTCTTTAAGTTTATGGTCTTCTGCCATCTCCTTTTGAACAAAACTAATCAAATGCACCAAAAAAAACCCAACCCATAAGCACATGAAAAAGGAACATACACAAAGAAGTAGAGGGAAAGGCATGAAGAACAGTACATAACTCTACAATAGTGACTGTAACTCAGTTAAAAATGGTAAAAAATCAATCACATTAAGTAAATCTAATTTTCTTTTCAAAAGGTAACTGCAATAGTGGATGGTGAAAGAAAAAGAGGTAAGATGTTGCTTCACTTTTGAGAAAGACCTCTGAGACTGTCTCAGTCTCCCATGACATTCTTGTAAGCAAAGTAGAGAAATGGAGATGAGATTAGGTTACAATAATGTGGGAGTACCCAAGCTGGAAATCCATATTCCAAGAGCAGTTATCAATAGCTCACTGTCAAACTGGAAGGACATAGTAATGGGGTCTGCCCTGCTCCTAATACCAGTCAATAATCTCATTAATGACCTGGCGTAGAAGGTGCAGTAATAAAATTCCAGATGACACTAAGAAGGCAACATAGCTGTTTGGAGGACAGCATGAGAATTTCAAACAATCTTGAAAAATTGTATATATGGTATCAAAAAAAACCCCAATCAGCAAAGTACTACACTTGGAAAAGAGAAAATACATACAAAGAGCAACATGGGTAACAATTATGCTGTTGTAAATATAATTATAAATAAATTTATCGCAACAGGTTAGCTACCAAACCGGAAATAACAACTGCTTCTGAAAAAGTATGTGCAAATCTACTCATTCATCGAAGAAAAAGAGCAACACAAAAGAACAGACAGACTTAACTTTTGTATTCCGGAACTTAGTCCAAGCCCCAGACTAAATTATTTTTCTCTTAAACACTGCCAGGCTAACCATGTTTGCTTTTTATACAGTATTAACGAAACTAACCAGGAGTGTTTGCACTAATAATGTAAATTAAGAAGTAACTAAATGAGTTAATGGTCATGCCTGTCTAGTACTTTAAAGGTACTAAGTGGTACTCTCACAGAATTGAAATACATTTAATATTCTTCAGTGCAGAACTTAAAAACACATGGTTAATCATTTAAAGGCAACACTGCTGAGATAATTAGTAAATAACAATGTCAAAGTAGTAGTGAGACACTAGCAAACTTCCAAAGGATTTTTAATTTGCATTGTTTAAATAAATGGATAGGGGAGAACTAGGAAATCAAATTTTATGCAACATATCACCTCTTGAAATCAAAATATGAAAAGTTCAACCAAAGGTTATACTACAGTGCAGCATTAGTTTCCTGCTTTGATCATCGATCCAAGGCTTTCACAGGATATTGACAAAGATTGGTTGTGACCACAGATATGCTTTAGCTTTCTCTGTTGAAGTGATACCAGGCAACAAGAGTTGCTTCCAAAGCTAGCTCATGTTAGTCTTCCTTGTAATATATGATGCCTCCAACTAAGATTAACAATAATCTTAGGACAGCAAGTATCAATAACTACATTCATTCTCTTCACATGAGAAGCAAGGAGAAATAATTTCCTGTAATCAGCTCAATGGTTCTAAAAATTCACAAATTTTTAATCTGGAATAGGAATAAACCCTTATTTTTCCTTTGTGCTCCCTACTCCCCATGCACCAAGATACAATACCATTCACTTTGGCCTGCCACTTTCAAGGTCTTAAAAGCAGCTTCCCAAATCCTTTGTATTTCTATAAATCAATGCATTAAACTGCTAGGTTTTCATCAGTTGCAGAAGTATCAACAGGAATCCAGAGAGCTTATGGTCAAAAAAACCTAATATTATTTAATCAGCCACAATAGCTGACTATATTTATGTTCTCAGCCCATCAGAAACGCAAGGTAAAGGTTAAAACCCTTTCACTTGTTGAGAAATAAATGTTTTTTACCCTGTGTTTGCCATGGATTGCATGGTATGGACAGTCAGATACTACAGCAAAGTAATTTCCATGTTCATCTATACCTACATGTTCAAGAGATTTCTCCCTGAAGTCATTCAATCTGTCTCAAGTCCTTAACTAACCGGTGACTCCCCTGAAATCATTTTTGTTCCCCTCATCACATAAATACATCTTTTATAGCTAAAATAATTTTCTTGTTCATAAGGCTACTCCTAGAGTGAATCTACTGTTGAACACAAACAAGCTCTACATTGTCTTGCAAAAGGGCCAAGTGTTTTTTGCACTTAAGTAAGTGGCAGCCTCCCCCTCACACCTAGAATTCATCTTTGAAGGAGTCAGCTGCTTCAGAACAAGTACACAAGAAAAATTCAAAGTTGAAATTAAAAAATGGATTAATATTTCAAATGAAGTTTGAACTTAGCCAATTACTTTTGTCAGAATACTCATCCGCAGCAGAAAAACATCTGTAAATATATAGTTTAATAATTAAATCATATAGTAAGACATTCTTCTTAATTACATATTGCTCAACCTCAAACAGATCACATGAAAATAATAATACCTTAACACAAGAAAGGTAACTTTTCAACTTTAAAAATATTTAACATTCAGCCCAAAAAGCAATATATCAACCCCATCTGAAACACTGGAAAGGGAAGCAGAAAGATTGAAGAATTTAGTTAAGGAATCTGCTAAAAATACTAGACAGAACAGTAAAATGTAGCCTACCTATGAAATAAAAAAGGGAAATTCCTAATTATTTTAATGCATTTAAATGTTTCATCACTCAGTCAAACTGACTGGCCTGCTGCAAATACAACATTCAGGATGTATCTCATAATTTTGTTAAAGATAGACAACTGTTTCCTGTGGAGGTGAAAGGTTAGAACATAATGTAGAGATCTCTGTATGAAGACTTTCTAGAAGGCCATTTTTTACTTAAATGCTCTTATTATTTGCTTGATATTATTACTTTTCATCTCAGCTCTGCATAATTTCCATGTAAACATAACAATGAAAATCGCTCTGAAAACAAAACATCTTTTCCAACATGCCAGTTGCATTCAGTTAGCACTGGATTATAACAGGCATACAGAAGATATAGGTTTAAAAATATGTAATAAACACACTCTAACACATGACAATGTCTCTTAAATGAGAATCCAAGAAAATACATTTTAATTAAACATTCTGTGAAAAAAGTAAAGCCCCCCTCAAGTGCCTAATTTTCTTAAAAATGACATGAGATAAAATCTTAATTTTGCATGCAACTGCATAGTCTTCACAGACAGGCATTAGCTGTGCTCACACAATACATTCTTACACACACAGAGCTAAGAGGAAAATCGCATATTGTTTTGGACAAAATCTTGGACCAAATTAAGACAGTCTAAAAACATGTTGATATTAGAAAAGAATTAATAAATTACATGTCAAAGGCTTTTGAATACCCTTTGAATAATCATTAATGTATTAGTGTTTGCAAATTGCAGACTTCAAGGAAATCACACTAGCTCTTGCCAGTAAGCAGCATCTTCCAAGTTCTGGAAACAATCGAAAGAACATAAGGCTATCCCAAGCACAAATACAGACTGGGCGGAGAACAGCTTGAGAGCAGCCCTGAGGAGGAGGACTTGGGGGTGTTTGTTGATAAGAAGCTCAACATGATCCAGCAATGTGCACTTGCAGCCCAGAAAGCCAACCGTATCCTGGGCTGTATCAAAAGAATGCACCAGCAGGTCGAGGAAGGTGATTCTCCCCCTCTGCTCCACTCTTATGAGACCCCACCTGGAGTACTATGTTCAGCTCTGGGGCCCCCAACACAAGAAGGACATGGACCTGTTGGAGCAAGTCCAGAGGAGGGCCACAAAGACGATCCGAGGGCTGGAGCACCTCTCCTATGAGGACAGGCTGAGAGAGTTGGGGTTGTTCAGCCTGAAGAAGAGAAGGCTCCGGGGAGACCTTACAGCAGCCTTCCAGTACCTGAAGGGGGCCTACAAGAAAGCTGGAGAGGGACTTCTTACAAGGGCATGTAGTGATAGGACAGACGGTAATGGCTTTAGGCTGAAAGATGGTAGATTTAGATTAGATATAAGAAAGAAATTCTTCACTATGACGGTGGTGAAGCACTGGAACAGGTTGCTCAGAGAAGTTGTGGATGCCCCACCCTTGGAAGTGTTCAAGGCCAGGTTGGATGGGGATTTGAGCAACCTGGTCTAGTGGAAGGTGTCCCTGCCCATGGCAGGGGGGTTGGAACTAGATGATCTTTAAGGTCTCTTCCAACCCAAACCATTCTATGATTCTATGATTCTGTCTATTTTTAAATAATTTTGTTTTGCTAACATCAAGTATTTCTAGTATGTTACCATACAAGATGGTGAAAATGTAACTTCTGTTGTTTTAATCTATTGAAAAGGAAGTGGATACAAACTAGACAGCTTTTCTATACACGATTTCTTTATTAAGGTACAATTTAGAAATGTTAAGAACTCCATCAAGGACAGTAGTTGACACAGGCTTTCTTTCCTTTCCTTTAATATTATAGACATCATCCCTTTCACAGAATCACAGAATCATATAGGTTGGAAAAGACCTTTAACATCATCGAGTCCAATCGTAAACCCAACACTACACCATGTCCCTAAGCACCTCATCCAAACGTCTTTTAAATACTTTGACTCTAGTGATGCAGAAAGCAGCTTTCCAGTCCAGAATTATAAGGAAATCATTTCAGAACTCAACTTAAATTAGAAAATAGCATTTGCTTGACTACAATATAGTACGCTAAGGTGATAGCAAATGACGTGCGCTCAGTCCTTGCAGGACAGACCATAAGAAAATACTATCATAAAATGATAAGAGAGAATGATACTTCAAGATTACAGGGAATAAGCCTGAAACTTATGGGTGTCGTGTTTCACAATATTCTTTGGCTGTAAAGTAGGTGGGAAAGGAACTCTAAAGGAATAATAAACATTGGAAACTCTTCATTTCCCCTGGTGGGGATCAAAACCAGAGGGATCTGTGTTCATTTAACTCCTTCCTTGTCTTCCTCCTCCTTCCTTCCCGCATACACATGCATGCACACATGTACACGCATCGTGCAAGATGGGTAAAGAAAACATTCTAGCCAGCCATGGATTGTCTCCCATGGAAGTTACTGCTTCAGTTGCACATATTCTTGACATATGAAAACAGTAACACAAAATATACCATTTAATTAAGACTTCTGTCATTAATTTCATTGTGACAGCAACACCTAATTTAGTTTTCTTAATTAGTTAGTAAATAATTCTATTTACAAGCATGTATACAGTCTGATGGTACTATTAACTACAAGAGCACATGATAATCTACTTTATTCAGGCTCTTTGATGCATGTGTCAAGTAAATACATTCAAGCACTAGTAAGCTAACACATTGCAATTCTGCTTGTAGAAAATTTCTAGAGGCATATGGGACACTTTAGCCATGCATTTCACAAACACTTGCAAGGTAGAGCAGAACACTGAGTATCAGGAAACGTGGTTTTCACAGCCATAGTGAAATATTGGGGATACAGGTATTTCCAACAAAGATGGTTCTGTGCATTTTCAAACTTCTTCTTTCCTAATTTTTTCACCATGTCCTATGGAAATCCTATCTCATCCTGGAGAGCTCATCCTTGGCTTCTGGCTGCTCATCCAGTCTCATGAACAGACTCCTCTAGTCAATCTTAATACTCACTCAGATGCTTCACAGCAGTATAATTTAATTCATGGCAATTCACAGACTCAGAAAGCTGCAAGCAGCTTCAAGAGGCCATCCATAACAGTAGGGATGCCTCTAAACGCAGTACCAGCTTGCAGATACATCATTTCCAAAAGATATCTAAGCATTTCTGAAAAAACCCTCACTACACTAATTGCCAGGGAAGCATTCATCAGTTTTATTTGTTCTGTTAGAAAGGTTACTTTCACATCTAATCGAAATCTCCCTGATATTTAAGTCCATTAATTCTTATTCTATCCAGCATAGACAGCAGAGATTTTCCTTTCTTTCTTGCAGCAGTCCCTATGTAATAGAAGACTCTTAAGTTCCTTCTCAATATTCTCTTCTTTAGAAGAAAAACAAGCATAGCTACTCAATCTTTCATCGCATTTTATTTTCAAGACCTTGCATTGTTATCATTGTTCCAGGGTGGATTCTGTCCAACTAGGTCACAACTATGGATGTAATACTCCAGCTAAGAACCTACCAAAGCTGAGCAAAGCTTAAGATTTATTTCATACATTTTGAAAGTTATGTCCTGTTGATGTATCTGCTATGAAATGTTACTCACCTTTTGTTATACCACAATATTGTTAATTCACATGCACTGGTGATGTACTACAACCCTACATCTTTTTTTTGCACAGCAGATTGTTCCTTGTGTTACCTAACTGTATGAGAATCTGCATGAAAATTACAAAAAAATTCTCACTTTTCCCTAATAAACTTCATCTAACACTTTTCTCAAAACATTTTTGCCTTCTGCAAGAAGTGCTTCCAATTCTACTACACTTCCGGTACCTTTCAATCCAATCTCAATGGAAATTGAGGCCTAACCTGTTATTATCAAGAAGAATTCCACTCAATACATCTTTTAGTTTTAATAATGAACCACTGGTAACTATTCTCCAAATACAGCAGATTCTTTTAGACCAAGTTTTCCCAGCTCACTCATGAGACAATGTCAAAACCTAAGATCATCATCTGCTTCTTCTCTGTTTATAAGGTCTGTTACCTTTTCTCATCTGAAACTGTGATTGCTTTGACATAATCTCTTCTTGATAAATATGTGTTTCATTTGCTTGTCTCCTTGTTATCTTCTTGGTACTTAAACATAGTCTGATTATTTGCGTAAGTATTTTTCTGTGAATTGTAGTTAAACTCACCTCATAATTTCTTGGCTCTCTTTTTCTTCCTTTTTAAAAACTAAATACTTCATTTGTCCACCACTGCTACCTTTCTCCTCCTCCATTTCTCAAAAAAAAATATGCACTCTGAAATTTTGCCTTCCAGTCTTGTAGGTACCAGCGAACGAAGCTCATAATGACCAGTCAATTTGAAAAAATCTAATGTGTTTGTATTTTCTAAACTGTTCTTTCACAGTTTGATATAGACATTGCATCTTTTTCTAAGTGGTATTAATTCCACTAGTCACTGATTGCCATTGATTGTTTTGGTGGGGACTCACAGATGCAAGAAAGACATTACTTTTTCAGCACTATCGGTTGACAATTTTCTCATTCCATTAATCTTCTGATCAACCCTTTCCTTAATTGTCTCTTCACTATGAATATAGTTATAGAATTATTTCATGTTACTTATGTCTCTTGCTAGTTGCATGATATTCTTGAGTTAGCCTCTGATTTTCTTCACACTATACTTTTCCATCCTTCCTTCCATTAAAAAAACAATTCTGATATTACTTGTTCTTCTTGGATTTGAGGTCAACAAAGCTTTCCCACCACTGCCAGCATCGTTGTCTCCTTTGTTCTCCTCCCCAGTTCAAAATATTCCTCAGATCCCAGACTCTATTCATTTACCTCATTCCTTCCTTCAATGGCTACCTACCTAAACCTCTGCCCTCAGAATTTCTATGTGCTCCTGCCTTAGCTTCTTGACCCACTTAATTCTAGGTCTCTTTCTATACAATGACTAATTACCAGATTAATTTATCTTCTATTCCCACCTACTTTTTGTTCACTCATCAGTTCCCAGGCCCAGTGCCCCTGCTAGGATAGGTTCAATATCATCCTAAATTCTGTTTCATCTTAGTATCGTCAGACACTGGCTTTCTGTAGCCCTTTGTTTCTCTACCCAGTATACAGTCTTTCTGGAGACTGCTTCTAGATCTTCCTCTTAGCTCTTTAACCCCTACCTACTTATTCCTCATCATAAGCCTAGTTTTTGCCCCTTCTGCACCTAAATTAGCATGGCCTCCTCCACCTGTTTGTCATAGTCAAATAAGGAAATAGGCCACTGCAGAAATTGCCCAAAAAACAAGGTTGGAAGCCTAGAGTTAAAATTACATAAAGTAATATGAACATTAACTGCAACATTCTTATCTGAGCAGGGCAGAAGCATGAACTGAGTATTTATGAAACTTAGTGGTTAAAAATCTATATCAGTTTCTACTGACTTTTCAAAGGCTTAAAATTTGTGCAGAAGAACAAAAAGACAGTGAAAAACATATCTGTAGCACAAAGGCCAATTTTGCCTTATTTCAGTCTCAGGGCTAAAAATGTTTGCTAAAGTTTTACAAAATAATTCACTGAAATATTCTAACACAAGTAAAACCATGTGTCATCTCCCTTGCACCTTTTCCCAAATGGTAGGATAGCTCCCAATCTTCTTCCTTCCCTTTTTCATAACCTGTGGTCCTATGGTCATAGCCACAATAAAGGCAGATGCAGTATAACATATCTTAACACCTTTCAGGAAAGTTTTTACCTTAATATCAGAAGTGTCACGCTGACTATTTCGCCACGCTCTTGAAATAGATGAAAAAGTTCTATCTGCATGATCAAACTTCCCACCTTGCAGATTTAGGAAAAGTGTTGTAAAGGGTTCCTAAATATACATAAAAAGATTAATTAAAAACAGCAATGCATTTCTTTAGGAATTTCAGGGGAAAAAAGGGATTTATTATTCTTTTGGGGTTTGGTTATTAATGATGCTATTCCTCTGGCAGACACATGATTAATTGCAAAGGGTTAATTCTATTATCCAAGAATGAGAAATACAAACTGATGTTTATTTGTTCAATAAATACTTTTTATTCCTACTCCATTCCTACTTCATATTCAGATAAAGAAAAGCAAATAAAAGCGAAAGAAAATATTTACAGGCTGGAGGAGAAGATACAGTAAGTTGTGACACAAATTGCTCTTGAAAACATGAAAAAGCTCAATATTTTTACCTTAGGTATTTTTTAAACTAGCATGTAACAAAAATAATACATGCATTTTATTTTCTTCAAGGTAATCTGTTAATATAAAGGGTAACATTCAATACCAATAGCTTTATGATTGTTATTGTTTAATATGTAATTTATGATTTAGAAAAGAAAAATGTTTAAAAGATTTAAAAGCCTCCTCTTAGTTAAAGAACACTTAAGTACATATTAGTGGATAATTGCTTGAAATTAGCTAAGCACTATAAATTACTTCAAGGATTTATGTATGCTTGTACATTCTAACAAGCTTTAATTAATGATGTGCTGCTAATGCTTTCCCAAAGAAATTACTTTCTAGGAGATAAATCGCCTTTCAATTTTATAGAAAAACACATTGTTTAACCACTATATTATCAATACGTAGCATCTCAAAAGTTACATCCATATAAATTGCAGCAGATTTTTAAAAATTAATTATTTACATCACAGAATTTCATTATTATAAGAAACCAACTCATTTACACTCATTAGGAGGTGAAAATTAAATACAATCAGTAAGAACCACAAATGTTCAGTACATGGTCCAGTCAGAAAATATGCAAGGAAGGAAAGTTAACCATGTTTAAAGTAGTATAAGAATGTACATTAAAAAGCAATTTTAAATGAGAAAAAGCTTTACTAATTTGAAAAGGCTGTACCACAAAAATTAAAACCTTTTGCTCAAACTTTGGAATACCTTTATCCTACGCTACTGATTACAATTACTAGAAAATTTCAGTACTCTCCTATGCCATTCAGTTTTAGTTTATTCATTCCTAGCTATTTGTTGCTTTCATTATCATTTAAAGGAAAAGCATTTTTAAAAGATATACTTACAATTCTTAATAACCACGTCAGTGCAAAACTTGCAGTTGAATAATGTGTGCCATAGTGAAATTTTGGAACCTGATCATCTTCCCATGATTCGTATCTCTCAGCAAAGAACGCTGCTCTCTTTGGGTTCAAAGCTCCAATAGGCTACAAGGTTGGTAAAAATAAAAACATTAAGTCAATAAAGATAACACGACCTGTTATCACATCATACCCCCTTTGCTCTTTTTGGTAACCAGAATTATCAGCATGCATGGAGAAGACTGGGTTTGGTGTTTTGCAAAAGCAGATGTTGGATTCTGTAAGCACCTGAACAGATCTGTGTATTTCAAACCAGGCTTCCATGCACATGCACATGGCTAGTTGGAAAAAAAGTCTCTTCTGCATTCATATGTGCTTCATTTCTATTTACTGCTGATTCAAGTCAATGACTAAAAACCGCTTCACAGCGGAATGTCTTGGACAAAGAGTTGTTAACTTGTGTGCCTGTGGGTATGTGTGCAAGTTGAATACACTATTAAGCAAATGGTAAGCAACAATGAGAAACATCTTTGGATATTTTGGGGGGAAAAAATAGTGACCAACAGGGTGGAAGAATATTAACAGTGGAATTTTGATATTACTATTCTGGTTTCTATGCCTTCTATTCACCATCCCAAGACAAGTTTTACTTAATAGATAAAACTTGAAACTTTGAAATAGACAAATAAAATAGCAGAGTTTCTATATAAAAACATTGATATCAAAGACACAAATAACATATGTATGACTAAAAAAGTCTATCACACTTTCACTAACATTGTTATTCTTTGTTTGGCACTTACCTAGGACATAAACACCCAGGGATTTATTTAAATGTAAGAAATATAATATTTTGTTATCTATAGCTGCGTAATTCCTCAGCAGACTTTTACATAAAGGATTTGGAAAAATGAGTATACATCACATAAATCACTGAGAAACCCAAAAGTGAATTTAGCCATTCCACATGTAAAATGCTGTAAGAGATCTAAAATATCTTTGTATATACATGCAAAACATATATGCAGTACAATTTTGTATACATATTGAGCACACTGTATGTTATTAATGTAAATGATGCCCATCTGTACAGACAATGGATGCATTCAAGTAAAACTGAAGAATGAACCTGCAAAAATATTTTCTCCTTTCTGTTCTGCAAGAATAAATACACTTAAGAATACACTACAATGTAAGGAAAAACTTTAAAAGAAAAGTCCTTGAACAAAAGTATCAGTAATTAGTCATTAATTCAAGCATAGTTCAAGTGAAAAACTATGTCTGATATTCAGATTATTATTATTCAAATAACTGCTGCTCTGCAGCTCACGTGAAATTTGGCATACAAGCTTCAAAGTATTTTCTCTTCTAGGATAGATTAGATCTATGAATGACCTACGATCTAATCTTACATTTTTTACTTAGAGCGACTTTCACATTGCAGTAGTATAAAGAAAACATCTTAGGTTAATTACTATTTTTGCAGTTCACTAATTTGAAATATAACCCTTTAAAATAAGTAATTCCTGTATAAAAGGATTTTTATCTGATTTAGCAAATTTATTCCAGGGAAGAATGAAACTGACTCCAAGAAGTCTCTTTGTTGCAAGAACCATTTTGGAATCTCCATCTGTACTGATTTTCCCTGAAGACTCAACTATGCTTGAGGGAAAAAAGAAGAAAGAAGGTCATTGGTAGACAAATTATATAAATTAAAAATAGAAACAGTGTTGTGCTGTATGGTTCTGTAACATTTTATGTATTCTCTTTATCTGCCCCTATTTTTATTACTCTCCAAATGAGTATGGCCCAAATCAATAGTTATAGAATTACATTCCTTGAATATAAAGCTAAACCCAATTAGAATTGATTTCATTCTCTTTTCAAAAAAAAAAAAAAAAAAAAGGGTATCATGCAGAGATCCATATAGCCAGAATCCACAGTATTGATTTTGGCTGTTATTGTTACAGTTGGTTTCTGAAGCCTGCAACAGGACAACTATCAAGACATGTCACATTTATTTGCAAGCAAATAAAAAAAGTCCCCAAATGAAAGAAAGCTTAGGGAAAAAAAAAGAACCATGGAGCTGTGCACTGACAATGATACACTATCAGCTTACTCAGAGAAGTTACAGTGGGAATACACACATTGAATTATACATTACACGAATGCACTGATTTATTGTGGTAATAACATCCACCTCATTAAAAGATTCTGCTTTGCTGCAGTTGGAGGGCTACATATTGTTTACTGCTATAAATTAATGGCAGCGCACAGAAGACTGTAGAACCCTTCTAACAATAGATCTGTAATGACAGTGCTGTATATCACAGCTTCCCCAGCAGCTTCATAATAAAATGGAGACAATGTATTGGGCTAATACATTCTACCAGGCAGGCCCATATTTTTCTGACAACTGCTTCTACGGATGAGGCGATTCTAGTATGTTACACTGCACTGTGAACAGTTAACTAAGCTTGAGCTACAGAATAAAGCACATACAAGGAATATTCAAATACCCTCAGACTTTTAATTTAGTAAACAAATTAATTGAAATTTTGTAATCATTTCATATTTCAAAATTAACAAGGAATCATTATTACACACTGGATTCCCTCCCCTGTGGGTAAATGCCAAGGGAAAAAGAGTAACTCCAAACTCAGCTATGCTAGATGTAGTTGTGAGACCACAGATTTACACTACTCAACATGGTTTCCCTATGGCTACAGACCACTAAGTAAGAACAAGCCGAAAAGCTGTCATATCCAGAAATTCCAGAATATATTTTCTTTGCAGTACCTCTTTTCAGAGAGGAAAAGTAGATATTAGTTCACCAATTAAAAATACTTATTTAGATGGGGAAAAAAAAAGAAAAATAGAGATAGAAAAATTCCAACAAGCAAAAACAATGGATGAGATTACAGGAGTCAATATGAAAAAAGAAATCACTTATGGCTGCAAAGTTTTCAAACTGTATTGAAAAATGAATAAGGCATATGCTTTTCAAGTCAGCGTTCATTCAAAAAAGGGTCCAAACTGGAGGAAGAATTGGGGTAAGGAAGTTTTTGTTTTCTCTTTCCAAAGGCATGATCACCTGGTTTTTGACCCGAAGTGGTTGTTATAACAACATGTGCTACAAATATGAAAGTTACATGCTATTCTTAAAAAAACCCAAACTAACTTGATATTAATTTTTCAAGTGCTCTCAAATCTAGGAATACCTCAACATAAATAAACCTCACATTTTGACCAAGAACTGAATATAGTAAATCTCAGTCTTTGGACCAAGCTTGCTTGCTTTCTTTGAGACACAACAAAGAAAAATGGTTTGTTGAAACATAAACTGAGAAAACGTACTGACTCTTACCATCTACTGCTGTTAAATATGTCCAGACACTATGCTGTACAGTTATATTTGTTGGTTCTTAATCTTACTCTGTGCCAGACATTGGAACAGTGGCCCATCTTGCCTCCATTTTCAGAAGAGGCCCTGTTGCACCCAACAGAAGAAAGCAGAATGCTCACTGTTCCTCTACATAGGGAAGAATCTCTCCTGGATTCTGTCGCTCATGTTCAAGAATACGTACATCTTGGAAAATTGCTAATGACCTAACATAAGCAGACTGAAGTCTTATAAAGAAAGAATTACACTATGTTTATTTATAGTTACACATTTAAGAAGAAAAAGAGGTGCTTTTTATTCCTATCTAATGTGTTTTCATTTTTTAAATAGTGTTACTCTCAATAAACAGGCATACCTTGTTCTTACCCATGCTGCCTTTTGTTATGGGCTTTTATAGAGACTTCTGTTATTAAAACAAACATTGCCACTTTTACTGTCTCTTATCCACTGTAATACTGGGAAGAGTTTTTAACTCATTAATATTCAAAATCCATGAAAGACTAGAGTACTATGGCAGTAAATTGCATTTAATTACGGCAAACAGTAAGTAGTCAAGATACCATAGTTTCATCTTCACTGTTAACTGTTACCTCTTTTGCTGAGGACAGCAATCTTAACAATTACTACTGGAAATCAGGAGATCTGTACAAGTGCCTGTGAGTTCTGAAAAGCAGGCAGTTCCAGAAACAAAGTCCATGCTGACCAGTGCAAATAGAAAGATTTTAAAATTAATGAAAATACAATTCTTTGAAATTTGTATTTCAAAACTTTCCAAAGGAAAGAAAATTTTAAAAAAAGACTAAAAAAAAATGGGCAAAAAAAGAAAAAATGCTTTTCCTCGTGATTTCTTATCCTGTTTTCTTATCCACACCCAACCAGGTATTTGGATTCCTGTGAATACAATTGTCTGTATCATTGAATTATGTTTTGTAGCATCCTTGCCAAGTATGATGTTTGTTTTTCATACATTTTATTTTCAAGATGACTATCTGGTTTTCATTACTGATATTTTTCATATATTCATTGGGCTTAAAGGACCAGGGGGACCATTAGGTCATCTCATCTAGCCTTGTGTTTGTATGACAAGCCATTAAATGCCTTTCCATTACATGGTTTTGAGCCCAACTGTTTATACTTGATTATAGCATGAGCTTTATTTGGCCAACCTGCTTTCCAGAAAGGCATCTGACTCTTGAGTACATGGATAATCTGCTATTTTTCTTGGAAGCATTTTCTACTGATAATTGTGATCCTCATTCTAAAAAATACATACTTCAGTTCAGCTATGAATTTACTGGTATGTTACAAAGAAATCTTATTACGCTTCTCTCTGGCATATCAGAGTATCTACTTACCCAGTATTTTCTGTATATAAAGATACTTGTAGACTATAATTAGACTTGTTAATAAACAACAGAAATTGAGCTCTTCAGGTCTTCCATTTTAAGGCATTTCTTCCAGCCTCAAGACTTCTCTGCAGCCTGCCCACTTATCAATGTATTCTAATATACAAATATCTGAAATGTGTTCAGTGTTCCAGTGTTAGTCTTCTCACTGTCGTAAATATGCCGAGTGCTGTATCCTCTGCCGCAATCTAAGCACGACTGCATTTTTAGAGGATTCCTTGTTTAGTTACTTTATGTATTACCAACACATAATTAACTCCCAGAACTAGCCAATGCTTATAATATTGTCAGTGGGACTTCCTGATCATCTGAGTAAAACTTCTTTTTCCCAGACAGAGATATAAAGACAAGATGCAAGGGTTTAATTATACCCAAACTTTATTAACTTAGCTCAACTGGGAAATATCTGGGAATAAATTCATATAATGTAGATCACTACTCTTTCATCTGTCATTCTGGTGTTTGAGAACAGCCACAAAATGCCATACCCCCCCTCTAAACCTATTCTCACTCACTGCTAGAATTCACCATTCTTCCCCTCAAACAACTGTGTACTGCTTTCTTAAAAATTAGGTCCTGCAACTCCCCCATCTTCTTTAGAGGGCATCTTACCTTTAATCCATATCTAACTCAAATTAATTAAAGAACTGTATCCCAAAGAAAACAACAAACACAATTATCTGCTGAACTCTTTGAACTGCCCTCACTGATCAACGAAACTGGTCCTTGAGCTGCTCCAGGAAAGATTTGAAAAATGGAAACAATGTACCAAAGAGAAAAACAATCTTTACTAATTCATTCCCAAAAGCACTGGTTTCACAGCAGATGCCCAAATCCTACATCAAAGCCTAGGCTAGGAGGGGGGAACTACGAATCCGGATGCAAAAATTTAGCTAAAGCCAAAGGGACACAACTTGACAGAACTGTTGTATTCTTCCCCAGTGAGCACTGAGATGACACAGAGTAATCTCTGCTCCAATTCCAAACTGATTTCCTATTAATTGTAAATGATATTTTAGTCACTTGCAACACTCAGTTTTTGAGAATCATAGAATCATAGAATCATTTAGGTTGGAAAAGACCTCTAAGATCATCCAGTCCAACTGTCAACCCAACACCTCCATGCCTACTAAACCATGTCCCAAAGTGCCACGTCTAAACGTTTTTGGAACTCCTTCAGGGATGGTGACTCAACCACTTCCCTGGGCAGCCTGTTCCAATGCTTGATAACCCTTTCAGTGAAGACATTTTTCCTAATATCCAATCTAAACCTCTCCTGGTGCAACTTGAGGCCATTTCCTCTCATCCTATTGCTTGTTACCTGGGAGAAGAGACCGACCCCCACCTCTCTACAACCTCCTTTCACGTAGTTGTAGAGAGCGATAACGTCTCCCCTCAGCCTCCGCTTTTCCAGACTAAACAACCCCAGTTCCCTCAGCCACTCCTCATAGGACTTGTTCTCCAGACCCTTCAACAGCTTCGTTGCCATTCTCTGGACATGCTCCAGCACCTCAATGTCCTTCTTGTACTAAGGGGCCCAAAACTGAACACAGTATTCGAGGTGCGGCCTCACCAGTGCTGAGGACAGAGGGACAATCACTTCCCTAGTCCTGCTGGCCACACTATTTTTGATACAAGCCAGGATGCCATTGGCCTTCTTGGCCACCTGGGCACACTGCCAGCTCATGTTCAGCTGACTGTCAACCAGCACCCCCAGGTCCTTTTCTGCCTGGCAGCTTTCCAGCCACTCTTCCCCAAGCCTGTAGCGTTGCATGGGGTTGTGTGACCCAAGTGCAGCACCCAGCACTTAGCCTTGTTGAACCTCATAGAATTGGCCTCGGCCCATCGATCCAGCCTGTCCACATCCCTCTGCAGAGCCTTCCTACCATCAGGCAGATCGGCACTGCCACCCAGCTTGGTGTCATCTCCAAACTTACTGAGGGCAAACTCAATCCCCTCATCCAAATCATTGATAAAGATACCAAACAAGACTGGCCCCAAAACTGAGGCTTGGGGAACACCACTTGTGACCGGCCACCAACTGGAGTAAACTCCATTCACCACAACTCTCTGGGCTTGGCCATCCAGCCAGATTTTTACCCAGCGAAGAGTACACCCGCCTAAGCCATGAGCCTCCAGCTTCTCTAGGAGAATGCTGTGGCAGACAGTGTCAAAGGCTTTACTAAAGTCCAGGTAGATAACATGTACAGCTTTTCCCTCATCCACTAGGCAGGTCGCCTGGTTGTAGAAGGAGATCAGGTTGGTCAAGCAGGACCTGCCTTTCCTGAACCCATGCTGGCTGGGCCTGATCCCCTGGTTGGCCTGCACATATCTGTTGAGCGCGCTCAAGATGAACCGCTCCATAATTTTCCTGGTACCAAGGTCAGGCTGACAGGCCTGTAGTTTCCCGGATCCTCCTTCCAGCCCTTCTTGTAGATGGGCGTCACACTGGCAAGTCTCCAGTTTTCTGGGACCTCCCCTGTTAACCAGGACTGCTGATAAATGATGGAGAGAGGCTTGGCAAGCTCCTTCACTAGCTCCCTCAGTACTCTCAGGTGAATCCCATCTGGCCCCATAGACTTGTGGGTGTCCAGGTGGCATAGCAGGTTGTTAACTGCTTCCTCCTGGATTATGGGGGTTTTATTCTGCTCTCCGTCCCTGTCTTCCAGCTCAGGGGGCTGGGTACCTGGGAATAACTGGTCTGACTATTAAAGACTAAAGCAAAGAAGGCATTAAGCACCTCGGCCTTTTCCTCATCCTTGGCGGCAATGTTCCCGCCCCGCACCCAGTAAAGGAGGGAGATTCTCCTTGAGAACTTCAACACAAGCAGCTACTTCAATTTCATGTGGTTTCTTAGTGAAATAAGGAATCATATGGTCAAACACTTTTTGTATACACAATGTTGAAACTGTGCAATAATTATTAATATTAGTGAGTGTACTCGACCGATTTTGACATCAAGACATGAAATCAGAAAAAATCATATAGCTGTGCTGCCTTCTTTTCCAATCACTAAAGTCAACGCTCATCTCTGGTGAATTTGTTGAGTAGATATCCTCTGGATATTTGCTAATGTTCCATCTAGTTAAGCTTCTTCCCCTTTAGAATTGGCAGGTTGTTATGCTCGTAGTTATAATTCTAATCCATTATTCTAAATATAGGTATTTCAAATAATTATGATACTTGAAAATTTTAGGGAGAAGGGAAACAAATGGGACAGTAATGTAAAGCAAGTTCTGAAGAATACTTCCTGTTCTTTTTATGTCAACCTAAAACTAAAATGATTTTCAAGAATAGATACGAGTTGCAAGTAAGCAAGACTTCATATGGTCCACAGAGAATGAACAAAAAAACCCACTGTAATTACCCTAGTTACAAAGCAAAGAAAATGATACCTTCTCATATAATTAAGTTGCTAGATTCATTGCTTCAGGGAGCAATGCAGAAAAGACAACTAGACCACCAGTCTACCAGTGGCCACTAAACATGACTGTCTAGATTATTTATCCAGTTCACAAAGTAGTTAAACTTCTGGTTGCCAAACCTGGGAGGTTATCTGAAGGGAAGGATGATACTTTACATGCCCTCTTTCTTTTCTTTTTTCACTAGGCTCCTGCTACTGGCTGTTCATAGAGGCAAGATATTGAGCTAGAGGAGCTTCTGGACTGGCTCCTGTCTTACGACTTCATATTAAGTGACTCGGCATCTTCCCACATATATGGGCTGGTGCACATGATAAAATAAAAGCCAGTCAAGAGCACTCCAGTACAACAAACTTGCAGTCACCTTTACATGCAAATGATTTCTTTGCTTAGATATATCTTTTTATTTACGCCCCGGCCCCTGAGCAGGAAGGAGGGAGCTCCTGACGACAGCCCGGCTCTGACTCAGTGTGGGCAGGCACAAGAGTGACGGCAGCAATTCCCTTCCCGTACGAGAGCATCTCCCAGGGAGCGCGAGTGACCAGGAGCGTGGCAAACAGGACAGGCAAACAGGGCGTGGCGCATCGGAAGGGCGTGGTGCGGCAGTTTGCGCGGCAGTTCGCGCAGTCAGGGCGTGTAGGGAAGGCGAAGGCACCTATTAGCTCAAGAGGAACTGTGAAAAGTGAGTTCATTCGGTAGTCCCCATCCTTCCAGAAGAAACTCAGCTATGGCCTTCGCCCGCCAGAAAGCAATGCCCTCTGTGCTCCCCAGAATGCATGTGCCTACCCAGACGGAGCTCCCACGAAAACATGCGGCCACCCAGGTCTCAGGCTGCAGGGAGTGCCTGGGCCTCTTGCTGTTCACACATGGCAGCTGTGTGGACAGCTGTGTGAGGTGTGACCAGGTGGATGACTTGCTCTGCATGGTGGCAGGGCTATGGGAAGAGGTAGAAAGGTTAAGGAGCATCAGGGAGACTGAGAAAGAGGTCGACTGGTGGTGCAATGCTCTGCCCCCCAAGACAGGAACAGGAGCAGCAGCAGCCACCAGTAAGAACCCACGATCAAGGGGATCCTCTGTCCCCCCCCCACCGGGCTGAAGGCAGCAGCTCAAAGGAGGAGAGTGAATGGAGGCGAGTCCACGCTCGTGGCGGCAGGCGAAGGCCCTCCCTGCCCACCTCGCCTCCCCAGGTGCCTCTGTACAACAGGTATGAGGCCCTGGAGGTGGAAGGCCAGTCAATGGAGGATGGGGACAACAGTCTATCTACACCAGAGGTGTCGCCCAGGTCAGAAGAACATACCTCTTGTATTGACACCACCTCCACAGGGAAGAGAAGACGGGTTATAGTTGTAGGTGACTCCCTTCTGAGGGGAACAGAGGGTCCGATATGCCGGGCGGACCCTCCTCTTAGGGAAGTCTGCTGCCTCCCTGGGGCCCGGGTGAAGGATGTCACGAGGATACTCCCTAGCCTGGTACGGCCCTCGGACTATTACCCCCTACTGCTCTTCCATGTGGGGGGTGACGAAGCTGTAACACGAAGTCCTAGGGCAATCAAAAGAGACTTCAGGGCCTTGGGACGGCTAGTAGGGGACTCTGGAGTACAGGTTATTTTCTCCTCTCTCCTTCCAGTTGTGGGCAGCAACACTAGAAGGAACAGAGGCACCCAATCTATCAACTCATGGCTCCGTGGCTGGTGTCATCACCAGAGATTTGTTTTTTTTTAAAACGGGATGGCCTACACAGCACCGGCTTTGCTGGTGTCTGATGGGATTCATCTTTCTCAAAGGGGAAAGAGAATCTTTGCTCAGGAGCTTGCAGGGCTCATCGACAGAGCTTTAAACTAGACTCGAAGCGGGAGGGGGATAATATCAGGCTTGCCCGAGGGAAGCTGAGGGACGACGTGCCACGGTTAGAGGGAGCAGGTGCCAGCGAGGGCACTCGGCCTGTGTCTCTGAGATGTGTGGGGTACGCTGGGGCACAGCCAAAGTTGTACAGAGTTGAGCTAGGGGATACTGAGGCAATAGGAGCCAAGAGGGAAATGCCAGTGAAACGCCTCAAACACACAAGGGGTGTTCTTCTATGAAGGAAACACGGACGACAGCCCAGATGAAGTGCCTCTACACCAATGCACGCAGCATGGGCAACAAGCAGGAGGAGCTGGAAGCCATTGTACACCAGGAAAACTGTGATATGGTTGTCATCACGGAAACGTGGTGGGATGACTCGCACAACTGGAGCGCGGCGATGGATGACTATAAACTCTTCAGGAGGGATAGGCAAGGCAGGAGAGGTGGTGGGGTAGCCCTATACATTAGGGAGTGTCTGGATAGTTTAGAGCTTGATGATGGTGATGATAGGGTGGAGTGTCTATGGGCGAGAATCAGGGGGAAGGCCAACAAGGCAGATAGTGTGGTGGGAGTCTGTTACAGACCACCCAACCAGGATGAGGAGACTGACGAACTATTCTATAAGCAGCTGGGAGAAGCCTCATGATCGCTAGCCCTTGTTCTTGTGGGGGACTTCAACCTACCGGATGTCTGCTGGAAATACAATACAGCAGAGAGGAAACAGTCTAGGAGGTTCCTGGAGTGTGCAGCAGATAACTTCCAGACACAGCTGGTGAGTGAGCCAACTAGGGAAGGTGCCCCGCTGGACCTCTTGTTCACCAACAGAGAAGGACTTGTGAGCCATGTGATGGTTGGAGGCCGTCTTGGGCAGAGTGATTACGAAATGATAGAGTTTTTGATACGTGGAGAAGCAGCGAGGGGGGTCAGCAGAACTGCCACCTTAGACTTCCGGAGGGCAGACTTCGGCCTGTTTAGGGGCCTGGTCGACAGAATCCCCTGGAAGGCAGCCCTAATGGGCAAAGGAGTCCAGGAAGGCTGGACATTCTTTAAGGAGGAAGTCCTAAAGGCACAAGAGCAGGCTGTCCCCACGTGCCGAAAGATGAGCCGGCGGGAAAGAAGACTGGCCTGGCTGACTAGAGAGCTCTGGCTCGAACTCAGGAAAAAGAGGAGAGTCTATGACCTCTGGAAGAAGGGGCAGGCAACTCAGGAGGACTACAAAGGTGTAGCAAGGCTGTGCAGGGAGAAAATTAGAAGGGCCAAAGCTGAGCTAGAGCTCAATCTGGCTGCTGCTGTAAAAGACAACAAAAAATACTTCTTCAAATACATTAGCAGCAAAAGGAGAGCTAAGGAGAATCTCCAGCCCCTAGTAGACGGGGGAGGGAACACAATGACCAAGGATGAGGAAAAGGCTGAGGTGCTTAATGCCTTCTTTGCCTCAGTCTTTAATAGCAGGGCCAATTGTTCTCTGGGTACCCAGCCCCCGGAGTTGGAAGATAGGGACGGGGACCAGAATGGAACCCACATAATCCAGGGGGAAATGGTTAGTGACCTGCTGCACCACTTAGACATTCACAAGTCTATGGGGCCTGATGAGATCCACCCGAGTGTACTGAAGGAACTGTCAGATGTGCTCACCAAGCCCCTTTCCATCATTTACCAGCAGTCCTGGCTAACTGGGGAGGTCCCAGCTGACTGGAGATTAGCAAATGTGACACCCATCTTCAAGAAGGGCCGGAAGGAGGACCCAGGCAACTACATGCCTGTCAGCCTGACCTCGGTACTGGGGAAGCTGATGGAGCAGATCATCCTGAGTGCCATCACCCAGCATGCAGAGGATAACCAAGGGATCAAGCCCAGCCAGCATGGGTTCAGGAAAGGCAGGTCCTGCTTGACCAACCTGATCTCCTTCTATGACAAGGTGACCTGCCTAGTAGATGAGGGAAAGGCTGTGGATGTTGTCTATCTAGACTTCAGCAAAGCCTTTGACACGGTTTCCCACAGCATTGTCCTGGAGAAACTGTCTGCTCATGGCTTGGACGGGTGTACTCTTCACTGGGTAAAGAACTGGCTGGATGGCTGGGCCCAAAGAGTGGTGGTGAATGGAGTTTACTCCAGTTGGTGGCCGGCCACAAGCGGTGTTCCCCAGGGCTCTGTGTTGGGGCCAGTCCTGTTTAATATCTTTATCAATGATCTGGATGAAGGGATCGAGTGCACCCTCAGTAAGTTTGCAGATGACACCAAGCTGTGCGGGAGTGTTGATCTGCTTGAGGGTAGGAAGGCTCTGCAGAGGGATCTGGACAGGCTGGATCAATGGGCTGAGGCCAATTGTATGAGGTTCAACAAGGCTAAGTGCAAGGTCCTGCACTTGGGCCACAGCAACCCCATGCAACGCTACAGGCTTGGGGAAGAGTGGCTGGAAAGCTGCCAGGCAGAAAAGGACCTGGGGGTGTTGGTTGACAGCTGCCTGAATATGAGCCAGCAGTGTGCCCAGGTGGCCAAGAAAGCCAATGGCATCCTGGCTTGTATCAAAAATAGTGTGGCCAGCAGGACTAGGGAAGTGATTGTCCCCCTGTACTCAGCACTGGTGAGGCCGCACCTCGAATACTGTGTTCAGTTTCAGGCACCTCACTACAAGAGAGACATTGAGGTGCTGGAGCGTGTCCAGAGAAGGGCAACAAAGCTGGTGAAGGGTCTGGAGCACAAGTCTGATGAGGAGCGGCTGAGGGAACTGGGGTTGTTTAGCTTAGAGAAAAGGAGGCTGAGGGGAGATGTTATTGCCCTCTACAACTACATGAAAGGAGGTTGTAGAGAGGTGGGGGTCGGTCTCTTCTCCCAGGTAACAAGTGATAGGACAAGAGGAAATGGCCTCTAGTTGAGCCAGGGATTGGATATTAGGAAATTTTACTTCACTGAAAGGGTTATCAAGCATTGGAACAGGCTGCCCAGGGAAGTGGTTGAGTCACCATCCCTGGAGGTATTTAAAAGACGTTTGGATGAGGTGCTTAGGGACATGGTGTAGTGGTGGTCTTGGTAGTGTTAGGTTTACAGTTGGACTCGATGATGTTAAAGGTCTTTTCCAACCTATACGATTCCGTGATTCTGTGATTCTGTGATTTACACTAGTGAAGAAACACAGATAAATGGCTACCAGCCACCTCATGTAATACTTGCATGCACAGCTTAGGGTACAGACAACTATTTCCCAGCGGCTCCTTTAACTAAGCGACAAGTATAACCAGCTGACTCTGATCAGCATTTTTATCAAATGTAGGATCCCTGGGCATTTCCTGATGCACTGCATATGGGATGTAATTCCATAATCCTTTTATCTCAATGTTTTCTAAAATAAATTTAATATAATCTATACATACTAAAACCACTGAGCTTTTTTAAGTAAACATGCTTTTTAAAATAGTTGTCAGTCCCTACAAGCTTTCTTTGAAAAAACCCTATTTACCAGAAATCATGTCATGAAATTTACTAGGTCACATTATGTTATAAAAAAATTTTTAAAGCTCAATTTTCTTTTCTAGGGAAACTGAGAATTCAATAAAGGGCTGGAATAAAAGCAGACATTTTGTTGCATGCAAATTAAATTAAAAGTATTTGTACATATGGTTTATTGTTAAGATTTTTTAAGAGCTCACACATTCCTTTGAGACAACAAGAACAGTCAGGAAAAACTGATCTAAAGGTGGTCTAATAACTAGAAAGTCTGAACATGTCAATATAAATAATATGTTTTGGTGCAAAACACGGGAGATTCCCAAAGTCCACAGTTCAAAAATGGATCATAAACTAATCTTAAGCATAAAAAAGGAAGAAAAACTATGTTTAGCAATATTTGCAATGTTTTAGCAATACATTAGTGATAGGATACACCTCAGGTCACCTAAAATCTTGGAAGAATTGGAATTTAAAGGAAAAGTCTCCATGCCTTCATATTCCTAACAATAGTATCAAATGCTATTACAACCATTTGCAGCAGATTCCAAAACAATGCACTGCTGAACTGCAAACTTGCAAACTAATTAAGCACACATACACTTTTACATAAGGTTTAATTAATTGTTCAGCACAACTGAGTGTGTCACACACTGTGTATTTCAGGTATTACCACACCTTAATACTACTGGGAAGGCAAACTGAAGAGAGCTGTTATGTGTTGTACACTTCCAAAAGGTCAGGGAGAAAGGAAGTTGCATGTCCCTGAGTATCATGAAGAGAAATCAAGCTGCTTGCAAGCGCTGAGGAGGGTATGGCATTGCATTTGCCTTTACTTAGAAAATAACCTTGCCAGCCAAAAGCAACCATTTGCATATACTATCCATGACATAATCTGTCAAGTCAAAGAGATCTCTGCATCATCATTCACTTATTTAAAAAAAAAAAAAAAATCATTTCATGGATTTTGAGAAACATGATTTAGTGAGAAGCCACATGCACTTGAATCATAGCGGGAGATGAAAACAGTCTCTTTGCCTTCCCTTCACAGTCCATGCTCCTCTGCCAACACATCATACAAGCCACTGTCACAGAAAACAGCAGCCATTATACCTAACACCAGATCTATATAAGACAATCAGGCCTAAAAACATAATCCTTTTGGCTTGTACTAACAGCACAGGACCTCAAGCTAAAAGCTGACACAAACTTGCATTTTCTGCAGATTAAACCCTGTCAGGGCACACAAAATATACATTATTGTGTATCATGTGTAAGCACCAAGCCCAACAAAAAGAGCAGCAGCAGGCTAGAAAGATGTACTTGGGAAAGTATAAAGAGTTTTTTACTGTAATCTGTACTGTTTCATAGAACTATTACAATGAGATTATATTGATCCTGAATAGTCAGCTATGATCCCACCAATGTATAATTTTTCACACATGCATTGCTTCGCTCCTAAGGTGAATTCAGCCATCATTTTATTACCTATTTCATAAGGTCTCCTGATTAGTCAGCTATCATCTTCAACACCATCAACAGATTAGTACTATCAGAAAGTTTTATCAGCTCCCTTTTCATCTTTTTCAGATTACCATATTTGCTTAACAGTATAAAGTACAGAGAAGACCTCTGGAACGCAAGTGACCACCCCCATTGGAAAATAACCTTGTCTTTCTGATACTGAGGCAGTTTCAAGTGATTGGCTGGATGTTATATGTAAATTATTTTTTCTTAATCTCAGACTATTCAACTCAAGCTTTTGGGATCATACCATCTTCTCCTAGTGATCTTTTTCCATTGATTTCCTTCATTTGATCCACACCTTCATCTGCTGATATTTGAGTTTGAGACAGATCATCTGATATGTCCATTAAAGTAAGTCCACAGCCTGAGAACCACCTTAAACTCCTCCTTAAACAAAGACTATCATTATTATTATTTTACCATGCTCTCATTTTCTCTGAGCACTATTTTTATACCTGGATTGTCGTTTGACCCCAACTGGTTTCCTGCTCCTAGGAGTTTGATCAACTCAGTTTTAGACAGCTCCAGTTAGGTGAGATAAATCCCATCCTCATTTCCACTATGAGTGCAATTTTCAACTTTGCCACCATCATGGTTGTTCGGAAATCTGAATTACACAGATGTGTGCTGTAGCAGCTCATAATCTGCTGGAGTTCAAATGTATGAATATAAAAAGGAAGAGAGACTGTATCAAGAGAATAACATTCACTTTACATTAGGAAGACAGAAAACACACATTTAAAATGTCTGTGGCCCAAGATGTGTGTGAAATTACTTTATTTTGATTGCTAGTAGATTTTATGACCAGACATGTGCCCCATGGTTTCTTGTGATCATTTAAAAGGTCATGAACCTCCCTCAGTTCATTTCCAATTAGAAGATGACATATGTTCAGGGCACCTAAAATTGAAACAAGAGCAGGATGGACAATAACATCAGATACAAACTACGAATAGCATTTTGAACATTCATTGTTAATCCTGAGTTATTGTTTTTCTTGTCTTTGAGTATTTCTGCATTCCAAACAATACTTCTCCTTGAGGCAGTATATTATTAGGCTCATTACCAAAATGATTCCTATTGATCCTGTAAACTTGGATTTTGCTCTAATACCGACATAATTTTTTTTTAAAAAAAAAAGATTGCTTGAAAAGAATTAAGTGATCCTAGAAACTGCTATATGCATCTGAAGTACAAAGACTGTGCTTCTTGTGACTTCAAAAAATAAGCCTCTGGTGGGAAAAGAGGAGATGGTTTGACACAGAGAATAACCAACTATTGACAAAGATGTAAAAGGATGGTTATGACGCTGTAATAGAGCAATGGAAATTCCCAGAATATTTTAAAAATTCTACCTAGACTAAGCAGGATTTCAGAAAGTATGTGTTGATAAATAATCTCAGAGATGTATTTGGGTGAAGTTTCAGTCTCAGCGGGTCTCTATAAGAGTTGTGGAGGAACAGGCAGCTAAACATGCATGGAAAGCACATGTTCATTCTGAAAAAGGTCCTGAGACAGATGCCGCATGAAGCTCAAACCAACATATCAGCACAAAAATCTGTCTTTGAAAGTGAAACAAGTGGGTATTAAGGAGAGATTGATACTAAAATCCAAAAGAGCTAGAATTGTTTCAGATGCAGCAAACAGTTTAGTGTCTCTAAGGATCATGTCTAGGTCGGGGTCGACAATCCAATAACTATTTAATTTAAATAAACAAGTCTTCTCCGTGGCTATGTTCCTGCTTTTCAATAGAACCGCCTGAATTTGTCTAGGGAGGCCCTTGTCCAGGGTCCTGAACCACCCGAGCTTGGGCTGGCAGAGGTGAAGACTTGCTCTGGGTGGGTACCTGACCATGGTGCTGCACAAACAAGCCTGGGACCTAGAAAACAGACGACTGCAGCAGATCAGTCACAGGCCCATGGGACCATTTGCAGCTTTGTCTCCTAATTTTGGCAAACGTGCTGAAGGAAATGATACAACAGATTGACTCAGCTGTCAGAAAGGATAATTTACCAATTGTATCATTCACAGAAGTCCCCGACGGAATCTGTCTGAGGGTTACTGGCATCAGTCTCACAAAATCACTTCCCCCCATTTAGAAATAGGAAAAACTTATGTTATTAAACTGAAACTTTTCTTGAGAATATAATTGACTACTCAACACTTTAGTTGGTACAATTTCTAATTCCACAATAGATTTTCTGGTCCAAACAAAGCCCAAAATAGTCCTAAAATTATATAGCACTGTCCTGGGATGTGAACAAGAGAACTTCATACTCTTGCACAGCTTTCTTCAAAGGGGGACTTGACTTTTGAGTTCTCATATCACAAGCAAGGACCCCAATCACAATTACTATTCCCTTCCCCCTTCATCCCTTTTTAGCTCTCTCTCTTCATATTCAAAGAGGACAGATTGGGAAGAAAGGGTCTTTGTTCTCTCAGCTACATTTTGCTCTTTTATGGTTTCCTAAATGGTACCAACACATGCATCCCTAAAAATCAAGGCACTGCTCAGAGTATTGCTTCCTGTTTGAATGCTTCCTTTCCCCTAAAAGTATCTTTTAACATCATTATGTCAAATGTCTAGATCTGTTGACCCCTTTGCACAAACAGGTATGGAGATCAAATGTACATCTACAGCAAGGTGATAAACCAGTTTCTGTAATAATTTCTCTCAACTGTTCTGTATTCTGCATACAATTTAAGAGGATGGAGTGGCGCTCTCCTCGAAGAAGCAAGTTGCATTTCACAAAGAAAGCATGATAACTTGTTATCTGATAATGAAGAGAATCTGATAAATATATACTAAAAATATGATAAATATATACTAAAAATATCAAAATCCATAACAGACTAACAAATGAATAACGAAAGATGTGTCTCCTTTTCAGATATCACTGCTTCAGGCTGACTGTATATGGGGGCTGGTCTTGCTATCTCTACCACTGTTTCTTGAGGTTATCCAAAATTCTAGAAAATATACTGGACCTTTTCTTAACTGCCCTGATTCTGATACAAAGTTTGAAATATTTTATTTCCTGTACTGTCCTTTTATAAGCAGGAATTCACATGAACTGCCCTGAAAGGAAAAATATTTGTACCTTCCTTCCGAGCTTATCCTGTCTGGCTTTGGAATGTTTTTTAATTAAGTGATATCTTTTGTCACAGGTACAGATGACAAATTTACTGCCTGAAATACCAGTGACAAGGCAACCAGGGCAGATGCTGAGCCCAGCCGTGTCAAGCATCATAGGTTTCAGTGCCTAAATTCCAGATGTATTTGTCTACCAAAATAAGTCATCACCACTGCACCCACTATTGTTAGTTCTCACACTGTTCCTCTCACTTTCTTTCAGCGTCCAATTTTGGAACATGCTTTATGCTTCGAAGGACACTGAGTCCTTCTGGTGAGTTTATCAGTTTTAACTGGTAGTAACCTGCATTGATTTTGTGTTGGAGCATGAGCTGAATAAAACATAATTTTCATTTCCTACATGAAAAACCCTGGTTCACAGAATGCCTGTACAAGTTTTAATGCCTCTCCAGACAAAAAGATTTATTTAAAAAATTTGCAAAAGTATAATAGGTGCACATCAAAACATTTGTTACTTTCTATGTCTTTGCCAAGGGGTAACAAGAGATAACTAAGCAAATTTCATGCCCCCCCCCCCCCCATTTCCTCGCACAGGAAAATATGCAGCACAAGTCATATGTGCAGTGAATTTGTGCTCCTGAAATGGGCACCCTGCAACAGAATTCAGGCTGGCATGCTGAACAACAGTCAACAGTGAAGTTTACATTAGAGCAATAAAACTAGTCTAATTTGTCATAGTAAAAAAAAAAAAAAAATCTATTACTTCTATTCTGTCAAAGTGTATTTGATATCAGTGGCTCCCACATACCAATTAAACACCTCACTTCACTGAAGGTGAGAGCTATTTGTTGCTTTTGTACACTTGACTGGAAAAGAAGTCATTATGTACGTAACAGCCACTATAAAATTGATGATGGTTTAGCAAATATTGCATGAAAATGATAAAAATGAGAATAAAAATATTATTATGTACACATGTAGCTATAGTGAGGACAAAAGATTTAAGAATGGCATAATTTTCTTCTAGTAGTGTCAATTTATGATTATACAGAAATTTTGTGCCTTATGAAAGAAAAATTATCAACAGCTACTTGCATATAGCAAGATCTTGTAACAAACTTTGCAGAGTATAAAAATCATGCTTTGATATCTCAGTTTTTTCCATGTATTTTTACTTCTTTTTTTTTCCTTATCGAAGTACAGAAACAACACAATTTATTGCTTACACTGAATAAAGAAAAGGAAAAAAATGTGCTTTTGAACAACATAAGTAATGCAGAAAATGGGACACATTCTGGTGGGAAACTGTGTCTGTTGTATAAATAAAATATATGCAGCTATAAATATAATATGTAATACTCATTCCAGACCATAGTCACCTCTTAAGAAGTAAACACTCGAATCAAAGCAGGGTAACAGACTGGCAGTGCACTCCTGGCATTTGTCAGGAGTATTCATCAGGCTGACAGTAATATTAACCACAATCCATTTCAGTTGCTTTGGTTTATCATTGTGTGACTGATGTTCAAAACAATGCCATAAGAAGCTGCTTAAATAAAGTGTTGGTTTAACCTATACACTGCAGTTCTTTAAATCTGTGCTAACTGTGGACTTCTAGCTAATATATTAACAAAACTGTTTATTCATATTTGACACTTCATAATACTTAACCTTAACTTAAAATTTGTTAAAAAAAAAAAAAAAAACAACACCACAAAAAAAGTCTTCATTTTTAATTTTCTTAGGTACCAAAGAAAGTAAAAATATTGACCTGACATCCTTTCTGCCAGACCAAAATCAAAGTTTTCCTTTTCTTTACTCAGTGGGAGCACTGAATTGTGATGCATCTCTGGACGTGGATAAGGAAAAGAAATAAAGTAAAAGACTGTTAAAAGACTGTTAAAACCATGTAAAAAGTCAAAGGAAATATCTTTAAATATTTTTAAAACCTTTAGCAGTGCAAAAGCGTAGACATGCTACGATACATAATTAGCACTTATTTTGAAGCATTACCCCCAAGATAACAGTACTACAATGAAAATATCACGATATACACGACATTCAAACATTTTCATAGTTGAATATTAGCAAGGTTTTTCAGATATTTGCCATGAATTCATCATCTGATAAAGTTTAACATTTAAACTACATAGAGTTGATCCTGCTAGAAATGCCTAAACAGTAACCAAAACTTGAACTGCTGTATCTGAGACAGGTATGGCATAAAGACCTTCATTGTGTATATGGGAAGGACTGGCATTCATCCAGAACAGCAGTTCCATTTTCAGAGATCAAGACACACTGTCTGATCAACAACATTTAACAGAACGTAAGGGAGAATGCATGTTAAATATATATATATGTATAAATATTCACTATTCTCTAACAATAGGGGCAATTCTCTGCTGATGACCAGTTAAAGATTACAGGCTCCCAAGAATATCATGTTACAGGCTTAAATAATATTAATGAAACCCCTTCTACTCATAATACAGTATGACTGACATCTAATATTGTAATAATTATTTCCTATATTAAGTTCACAGTTTTCAAACATATGATTGAGAAGCTTAAGTATAGATACAGATACAACCTAAGTAATGTCCACTTGGTGATGTCCCTAAGTAACGTCCTCTCTCAGCAACAGCAATTAAATTAGCAATTAATTAAATATAGCAATTATTAAATTGATACAATCAGAAGGAATAAGAATACATCAATACTTCATTTTTCCACAATCTGATCCCTATTATCAGTATATGCATACAGAAATGAAACACTGTTAATGGTTGTGCATTTAACATTAATGTATCAAACACAGCAGAAAACATTAACAAGACTGAAAGCTACTGTGACAATTACTGGAGAGAAAAAAAAGGTATATCTGATGACAAATACCTTTGACAAATCCCTGAAGTTGCTAGGAAGTGTAAGGTCCAACTCCTCTGATTCATAGTTGGTGATAACCCAAGGGAAGACAGGGTACTGATTTAAATCATTGTAAGTTCGACCTGACAAACAACAATAAAAAAACCCCCGTGAGTTAAGAGAGTTATATTTAACTAAAATACCAAGCTCTAAAGATACAACAATATAACTTTATGAGCTCTTCGAAAGAACTGTAATTTATTTCAGATCTTTTATTATTTCAATATTTTACTTTGCTTTACTGAAAAGGATAATGAAGAAGTTCACGAATTGCTAGTATTTAATTTAAAACATTGCAGCCCATTTCACTTTAATTGTAAACTCTTTCTCATACAGTAACAGTTAAATCCATCATTTTCTATGCATTTGTCTTTATTTATGTCATCTTGTCTTCTGTTTCTTTATGGTGAAACACTTCAAAAAATGGAGAGGCAATGACTTCTGCTGACACTAAAAATCAAAGCAATATTTTTACATATTGTATTAAATTCAATATGTGAAAGCAAAATGAAGCTGCTCAGGATTTTAGATTGAGAAATTATGTAAGTAATAACCATTTCAACTAGAGAATTCACTTTGAGGGGAATTCTTCCTTGACCATTGACCATCTATGGATACGCCAACGTTTACCAGAACAGAAAATCTGTTCTGGTTTCCGGTTTACATGTGCACCTTCATGCATCTGTAAGATGGAAATAATATCCTTCCTCCACTAAAACCAAAATATTCAATCAGAATAATCGTATACCATACATACACATACATCACATACCCTAGTTTATAATTTTAAAATGCATAATTTTTACACGGATCCTGTCTCTTTTTATGATATTGTTGCAGAAGCTCATTCACTCACATCACCTCCAATCAGGATGTTCTCAGATTTTGTCTAGCCTGGTCTTAAAAGTCTCAAAGGACAGGTTTTTACTTCTTTGCCAGGAATATTATTTCACAACCCAATCTATCAGGTTGTCAGACAACATTTTCTAAAACTTCACCTAAGTTTTTCTTTTTCCAGTTTTCTTACACCATTCAGTATTTTTCCATCCTGGTTTGCAGAATTTTTAAATGGCATAGTCATTTTTCCCTATATTTTCTTTCCCATATCCTTTCTTTCCCTAATCAGTTGGTTATGCTGCACATTATCTCTTATTCAGGATTAAGGCTACTTACATGACACTGTGATATCTACCTTTATTTGTTTCAGACTGATAGCCATCATGACAATCTTTTAACTCCCCATCATGGGCAACTAAACTTTCCCTTTTTCCATAATGTTATCTTTTTGTTCCTCAAATACCAAGTAGGTAAGAATTCACTTTATTATTTCAATAATATATTAAAGCTGAAAAAGATCATTCACTAGAGCCACAAAAAAGTGTCCTCCTATTGCCTCATTCCACTTCAGCAGTAAGGAGGCAAGCAGATCTACCCCTACTTTTATAAAATCTGCCAGCATCCTGGCATCTCTGACTTAATGACTGATTACAGAAACTAGCAAAACTGACCATTTGTATAAAATGTAATTAGTGCGAGCAGAGGCATTTGTTATATCAATCATGTTAGCAAGGGCCAAGTCTGAAAGGGAATTAACAGACCTTTCAACACTGTCAATACCATAGAAAAAAGCTGAAAATTGAGAAATTTTGTAAGTTGCTCTGAGAACAAAATATGTTGGAAAATAAAAGAGAGGTCATGAGACCTAACAATTAGCCTCCATTTACTAAACTGAAGTCAAGATGGTTAGAAGCTAATGGGGTAAGATGGGTTAAATGAAATATAGCTTAGCATTTACAGAATGAGGGATTAGGACAGCCATACAGGGCTATGAATTAGGACTTGGGAATGCATGAATCGTGTCCTGGCAGAGCAGTGCTGGTGATCCAGGCACTCTTTTCCAAGACCAAGCACACATCTTGTAACAGTAGTATTTACTGGCTCCAGGAATATCCTGCTCCCCAGCTGAGATTTCCCAGAGGGTTCCAGCCCTACAGAGAACTTGTTGCATCAGCGGTATTTAGGGAGGATAGTACTTTTGGATATTAAAACTTAGAATACTAAGGGATAAAGAAGTTACTATTTCTGAGATAGTAAATAGTAGACAGTCTATGTAGATCCTGTCCTCCCACAACAGTCAAGATATTCTGACTTTAGAGATAGATTTTAAGTGCAGTTCAGTACTGCATTATGAATTGCATGCCTCTCTATTCTTACATAAACAGAAAAATAATTATGAATAAAGTACATTTAGGAGGATTTTGTGAAGTTGTTCCTCAGGAGAAAATTGTAGATAGAAAAAGTTATTTATTAAAAGGGCAAAATCTAGTAGTGTCCCATGTCTGTTGAGACTGTGCCACCATTAACTCCTTTTCTGAGTCATTATAGTAATTTGTGTTACCTGCTATAGTGTTTAGAAACATCAGGTATTCAAAGTTCGAAATTTCTCGGTGTTGCCATCGCTGGGTCATATTGGAAGCTTTGAAAATCTGTCGTGGACTAGCCAAAGAAATGCGTCTGGGAAAAAAAAAATCAGAAAAAATAATGAGAAAACCTGGTGGGTCTTCCTTTTTACCTATGTGAATTTTAGTGGCAGTTGTACATATTCTTTTTACTAGTTCTATGCTAGATTTCTCTGGAGAGTAAATTGCTATTTGGGATACTTGAAGTTCATTTTTAAAGTTTTATAATCTAATAAGAACAAAAGACTTAAAACATCTGACAGCTGGATATATCAAGATTTGAAAGTTTTCAAACAGAAACTTTTACAGCTGTGCAAATTCAGCTGCTCCATGAAGGCTTGATGTATTACAGAAATATGTTACTAGTGATTTAGAGAGATGGCAGACCATTAAATAAGAAAATTACATGACTTTTAGAATTTCACATAAGAATAAAGTCATCTTTTAGGAGAGGTTTTTAAATCTTAAAAGAACAAAGGAAAACAATGATAAGATGATAGAATTTCATTATGAAGTCCATCCTCTTGAGATTTAAATTCTGGGCAGTGTTGGGGAGTTAGTCGTAAATAACTCAAAACTTTTAGAATTTGATGCCAGATTTCCTAACGTTTGTGAAAGAAGACTATAGAGTCATTCCTTGGAGTGATAAATCAAGCAGAGAAGAGCTTATCATAAAATTCCCAAGACTGTTTTGTTCATAATAAAAACATCTGTAAATACCAGAGTCACATCATTTAGGGAGGGAAAAAATCCAGATATAGTTTTAGTTAACAAATCTTTACAGGTATTGGTAAACAATTAAAGAAGATAGTTACAGTAACTAAATATTTTTTTATTTTAATAAACTGCTTTATATTGTAAACAAATTTATCAGTATAAATGGATGTGAAATTTTGAACAAATGTGTCTATACTTGCATGTATATTTAAAAATTTTCACACATATTTTGCTTCTGTAAGTAGAAATCCTTAAGTTCTTACAGAGTGGCTACAATTGCAATTCAAGAGATTTTTTTCTGGACTTGATAAAAAAAAGTAAACTACAAAACATAACAGAAAACATCCCTAACTATTTTAATGCCATTTCTGTGCACAGAAATCTTTAAAAAATAAAAATTTAAAGTAACAACAATCAAGATACTCCTAAAGGGTTCCTGTTTCTTCTAAAAATTTAGAAATTAATCTACTTAAAAACAATTTATAATTCATTAAAATACAAGAGGTAATCAATCCAACTAGACATGGGGTATACCTCAAAAACTTATATTTCCATCAGCCTCAGTGAACATTAAACTGTGCTGCTGTGTTTCATCCAGAGCATATCTGGTAATCAAGCCCTAATTTTCTGCTAAAAAAGATGTAGCAAACTGAATCATATTCTTCAGTTTTAGGATCCAAACACTCAGCCTGACATTGTAATACTAATTTCTCACTATGTAAAATTTTAACAATGTCCTCCAGAGCTATAAGACAAGCACACCATACCAATCCTTCACATACTGTTCAGCTTATATTGTTCTACACATCACTACAATATCCTTCTGATGAGGAACGATCATTTTCATCTACGTTTAAATACTACAGAGGATTCAAGGATGTTACAGTCAAGCTAATATAATTGAACACTGCCATAAAAGCTAATCAGTCCTACAACCAGTCTTAAATCAGTCTTAAATTTTAGATAGTTGGCAAGCATAAAGAAACCTATTTTCCTTAAGTAGGGTAAGTGATTGAGTCTCACTGCCAAAAAGAAGCTATCTTCCCTATAACAGACAGAAATCACAAAAAAATCTCAAATCCAAGTTTTTATTATACAAACACATTGCAAATAGCACGCAGAAGTGATAGGCTGACGATATGCACGTTTTGTAAACCAGTAGGTGTAAATCCTTCAAACCATGTAGGCTGGTTTCGTGAAAAAAGAACTCTTAGAACTGACAGATACAATTAACTCAAATTGTAAAATACCTGGTCTGGGGTAGTCCAAAGATAGTACCAATACCGACCCGAGGTAGACAGTTAACCACTTTCTTTACTGTTGCTTGGTCAGGAAAGTTGAACATGACACCCACTGTGAACGCAAGAGTTGAAATATGGCATGATTTTACACCTTATATTTTAGGCTTTCTGTCCCAATAAAATTTAACCCTAAGCTTAGGTGTTGAACAGGTGAAAGATTAGACATGTTTGTTTCAGGTTACTATATTTTTTTTATAATTTCCAGAACTGCTTTTATTTACCACTAACAGGAATTTCAACAGAAGTGACTGTCACAAATCTTACAAGGTCTACATTTGTTCTCCTTTCTGAATAGAAGTTAAACCTATATGCACAGATTGACTGTCTACAACTGATTAAAAAAAAAAGTTTATATATTAATTGGATCACACATTTACTAGTTTACTTTCTAGATATTTTCAAGATACATTCTTCAAAATATTATCTTCATATTTTGTTTGAAACTTGCAATGACACTTATGAAATAGGAACCTAAAAATCTAAATAACAATCTAATTATGGTATCATCAGTGGACATTTATGACTTCACAGGGTACAACTACAGGCTCCAAAATAGGAAAGTGTTTATGCACATGATTAATATTCTGGTGGACAATATGCACTTCAGATATGTGCAACAATGCTCTGCAAGATATGAGTCTGAATACTTACCAGCCACGTTCAAGATTAGAGAGCATTTTAAGCTCAGGCAAAAGCTTTTTGACTAGCATACTAACTGCATAAAACACGTTACCCTATGAAACGTTTACTGATTTCAGGACAACAATGTTTCATATCATTACCAAAACAATGTTTTACATCTTAAAAGTGTCATCTTAAGACCTACTTTATTGGTGTCTTTGTATACAGTTTTCAAAATATGTTTTTCAAAATTTCATTATCGGTATAAAAGCACTAAAAGTACCTGAAGAATCTTAGTTTAAACTGCAAAGACATCATATAACCTGGTTTAAAATAAAATTTAGGGGGAGAATATAGCAGAAGAAAGTTCTCCAAGTCTCAATGCACTATATTTTGAGTGACTTGTCACAGTACATGTGTGTGTCTGAAAAAGGAACCAAAGAAAGGGGAGGGTGAAAAAAAGGTTCATAAACAAGGTAAATCCACATTTATTTCTTAGAGTTGCACTAGGGTCTAATTGAAATAAATTATTACTAGAAATAAAGCATGACTGAAATAAATTATTACTAGAAATAAAGCATGAAGGTATACTAGTCACTGGTCTAATCCAGTAGTGAAGTTCTTTCATTATGTTGTTCTTGGTGCGTGTAACTAACAACTATTAACCCTCCAAAGGGATCAGAGGTAGGTATGCCTTAAGCAAGAGTTTCCAGAGAATGCCAAATAAACATGTGGATATAAATGAAAGTGAGGCATTGCTAATTCCCAGTTATCATGTTTGATCATAATTTCTCATTGAAAAAAAAAATGAAAAGGAGAAACTAAATTACGAAAATATACTAACTTAAATATTGAGACACTTAATCCAAGCCCTTCTGCTATCTACACAAATCCATACCAAAAAAGATGTGACTAAACAGCCAAACAAGATGCACATGTCCCCAAATCAACACTTGCCATTCCTCTAAACTCACAGTACCTCTGTTTGCCATGAATATCTCCAGTGCTGTATTTTGCAAAAGATAACGTCGGGAAAAGATAGATCGAATCTCTGAAAAGAGCCATTTTCCATGGAGTCCTTCTGTATATGCCAGAATCTAGTAGAAAGAAACAGAGAGAGAATGTTTTAAATATGTTGTCAGTATAGGTAATATCTTGTAAAAGAGAAACTGTTTGACCCACAAACATGGATTCTACCAATTACATGCAAAACCTGCAGCAAAATTAAAATATGCTCAAACTTCAAATCATGCTATGAACCTACAATGGATTTTTGAAGTCCTAAATTAAACTACTCATGTCAAGGATTTTAAAAATTTGCTTGTATTTTTTCCTTTAAAGACAACTGCCCATTTTCCATAACCAAGGGAGTTTCAGAAACATTATTAAATGTTTGGCACTCCAGCAAAGCATAAAAACGTATTCTGAAATGTATTACTAGTGCCATTAGACATATCTGCACTCCCTTTAGCACTGTAATAACAGGCCTGTAACAAATAACCAAGAAAAAATGTCTTTAAAGAAAAAAATGTTCCTTACGTTTATCGTTAAGGCAACATTCATTAATTCTGGAACTATAAAGGTTGGCTGTATAAGAGGTTAAGTATCATTTTGTCAGCTAAGGTTAAACACAAACCTGCAAATGAACTCAGCATAATCTCTCTATGGAGTAAGCGGTTGTCAAAGTAACTTGTTACAATTCCTGTCATCCCATCTGACAGACACAGATGCTTAGTCTGCCTTCACATTTCAAACTAATCCCATTTTCAGCCCTCAACCACTTTGTTTCTTTGTTGCTTCACTTTTTCCTTTTCATTTCAAAGCTTAATTATATAAGTGTTAAGGGACAGTGAGATTGGACACTTCTCTGCCTCAGATTAACAAACCATAAGCGAAGGAAAATCCAAGATTTGTCAATTTTAGCAAACACAAAAGCACTTAACAGAAATCCATCACAGAAAAGGAGATTCAGATATAATCCTAGTTAACATCACTCTTCCTACAATTTCAGCTGAGCAATATATTGTGTATAAAAAAGAAAAAGTTAAATTCAAGCCTTTAATATAACAAAGACTGTTAATGAACCCAATCATTTGTTCGTAGATTTTTAACAAAGGAGGATTTTGCCTCACATGTAGCATATATTCACAAATAACTTGCATTTTTGTAGCACAGAGAGCAGAAGCACCATTATAAAAGCACTACACGATACAACATAAAATACTGTACCACCTTTGTGAATTAAAAGCAAACAAGACAGGCAAACCAAAAGCAGACAACACAGAAGATCAGACCACACAAAGCAAACCATCTCCCACACCTTTCTTTTTACTTAATCCCTCATCTTCCCCTCAATACAAGTGCCACAGACAACTTCTCTCCCAACACCCCCCCACACACAGAAAGAGAAGGAAAAAATTAATAAGCCTTCTGATACAAAATTCTAGAAATGTGATGAAAGTACCAGAGATTGTCAATGGTTGCTAATCATTTCTGGAACTGGGGAACTAACAGACTTGGGCCATGCTGGCACTTTCCATACCACATCCATAACCGATCCACACTAATTGGCAGATTTGTATAATTCTATGGTGCTATTCAGAACCACCGCGGTTGGCTTTTGTCACATGCATATATATATCTTTTAAAGAGCACAACATCAAAAGAGGTAACAAAGGAGACAAAGTTGCAGTGCTTGTGTACAAAAATCTCTTAGTACTTTTGCTGGTATTCATCCATCTTACAACCTTTAAATTGGAGCTTATAATTTCAATGATTATTTTTTGAGACAGACAGGAATGTGATGAGCTCTGCTTTTCTGTAGTAACAAAACACAACAGCCTGCTTGTCACTATTAGTCTGTGCATTGCAAATTCGAACACTTATTACACGGATACTGTGAGTAAAATCAGCAAGTTAAATAATTATTACTTTTACCCTGTGAAGCAAGCATTTTTTGTGACAGTGGAAACCCTGCACATGGCCAAAAGCTTGCTGCATGCAACTTCTTCAAAATTAGAAGGAAAAGCACCAGCTTGAAAATAGCAGAGGTGGTTTACATTGTGCACCTTGTACAGCCATGATAAAGTTATTGAATTCAGTATAACAGGATTTACAGCAGAAACTGGAACTGCACTGCAGAAACACTACCAGTCACCACTATAACAATTCTTTAAACCACTCATTAACAGAAGTTATCAGGAGAAGCAGCTGAGGCCTAGCTGAGCAAGGCCTTCATTTCGAGTTGGAATAGTGTCTGCCTGGTCTGCAGCTTCACTTCAAAGTCTCTGGAGTTCAATTAAAACTGGATTAGGTGGAAGCAGACCTTCTTTGGGACACTCTGTTCTCTGAAACTCCAGGCACACTGACAGCAGCCTAGACAGAGGTCTAGCCTGCCAATGAACCAGTTGCTATGGAAACTGCATCATTACCACTGCTCCGCGCTTATCACAGCACCTATAGTAGATGAAAGGTCCAGAAGACAAACACGTTTCTTTCATGTGTATTACTAAGTATTCCTTATGAAAATCTAATTCAAGCTTTTATTCCCTGTCAAATACCTGATTTTATTAATAGAATCTCCTAGTTGCAGAAACTGACTCGTACTTCAAATTAAATTCAGCATTTTTATTCTGGCAAAGGGATTTTTTTTTTTTTTAATCAGTGTTACCACTTCTGATATTATCAGGATTACAACTTTCAAAAACTATTTTTGCATTTGTGTGTTTTCACCCATAAGCCACACAACACAGAATTTAAGAACAACTATCTTCTTCATACTATTGTACAATATGTTGAGTTTAAAAACGACGCATTTCTGTCTTTTGTCACCACCAGTTTTGGAACAACTTGTGGAGCAAAGACTAATGAGGGTGTACAATCTCATTTAATCTGCACAAATAGTACCACCTTCCTCACATGTAAAATTATTTACAGAATTTCAGTTGATTCGACACATCAGATTGAAGTTTAATCTACTGCACATTTCATTTATTCAAAAAATACTGCACCTTACAGGAGGAAAGACAATTTATACTGTTTACCATTTAATTTAAAAATACTTAATGAGCTAATTGTAAAGTTCTACAATTCCAAAAGCCTCATTAGACAAACTGTTCTGTGATTAGACTTTGGCAACACCAGATGAACAGACGGCATGACAACACTATTAAAAATGCAAAATTACTTTCACCTTTGCATGAAGTCCCTTCTTTACTTCAAGTAATAGAAATGAAGCTCTAAACCTGTAATCAGTCCTCATACTCATGCTGCAGGCCCTGACACTGCACGGCCGGAAGAAACTCCCCAAGAAACTAGTCAGTAAAGAATAGCCAGCTTCAGTTTCTACTTCGAGGAGATTCTGAAATCAGAGTTGCATGAAAACTCAGGTAGCATAGTGCTGATCACGAATTAAGATCATACATAAATACATCCTCTCCTCATGATTCACAGCTGTATATCAGTTAATTTCCCGACATTAAAACACTCACTCGGAAGCTATTCTGCCATTTTACAGTTTTGAAAACAAATGCCCCACCCTACCTTTTCTTCAAAACCCTCCTTGAATGTTGATCATAGTCTCTCATAAAAGATTACATGCAATAGTTAAAAGATACCATCACTACAGCTGTCCCTGAATTAGAAAAGTAGTATCTTAGTGAAGACTAAACGAACACTTTGCTTTACCTTTTACGCAAACCAATCAGCTATCGTATATTTTATTTTATTTTAGAGAAAAGTACTATTGATCTTGAAAATGTGAATAGGCTAGAAGTAATTAAGTCTGCAAATAGGTTATAGGACTGAAATAGTAATTGAATAATTACATTACTTTAATGTGCTAACCAACGAGTAAAATAAAAACTAAATAGCTTATTTAAAAAGCTGATGCACATTTGTATATTTCTGAAAAAAGTTATGATGTACCAGACAAAATAAAAAAAAACCCACCACAAAAAAACACCAAATAAAAAAAATAAAGCATTTAATTTGCTTTTATATTTGATTGCAGTTGAGAGATAAAATCCATAAATACATTCTTCTAGCAACTTCCTCTGTCATTTGGTGTCATTTTTGTTCAGGAATGCAAAATTACAGCACTCAGAGGTTACAAAACCTGACTCTCAGTTCATGAGGAACCTGGATCTCCACCACAATCTCAGCCCTGCAACTGAGGATCCTCAGATGCTATTGTCCAGGTACTATTTAGTTCCTGGCTGCAGAATTCACAGTGAAAGGGTCTTACTCTGCTCTTTGTTTAAATATGTCCAAGTACAACCAAACTAATAGGGAATTATTAATAATCTTAAATATCCAAATGCTCTTAAATAAATCACAGTGCTTATTAGTTTTAGACTTCTCAAGAGAACAACGAATAAGATGTTCATTTTAAATCTTGGATATTTATACAATCAGCCACTGAAATCCACAGGCAAACAGTAGTAGTCTCTCATCTAGACCCTCCTGTGAGCATGCACAGTCTGCTATACAACCCTGTTCAGCATTTTCATGGGTGACAAACTCAATTAAACATATTCATTACTTTAATGTTCCACTAGACAGTTTTACCCAGCATAAAAAATTTAAATAAATAAATAAATACTCTGTGACCTTTGTATCGATCAGAGCAAAATGGCTTATGCCTGGGTGTGGGTGGTGAAGGGATTGGGGAGGGGGGTGGTAAGGGACTCTTATGTTTTCTCTTCCAATTACTGGAGGAGATGATAAAACCACAGCAAATGATGTATCAGCTCATTTTATCTTATCGCTTTGGGGCTAGGTGACAATGAAGTTCATATTTCACTGGTTCCCATTGAAGATTGTGAAAATTACTTGCCCTTATGACCTGAAATTTCACTGGAAGACAGAAATTTCTCTTCTGCAAAGTAATGCAATTTTTCAGATGTCAACCTTTAGCCCAGCTTTAAAAATTAATTTCATTTATATTAACCAATGATATTGATATTTTCACAGAATGCTCTTTGATACATGAACCACCGACTAGCAAATTGATGTGCTCTAGAAGGATAAAATTATTTTATCTGAAGCTGCTGGGGACAGACAGATTTACCACAAACTGAAATTCCTATTTCACACTATACTATTTATACTAGCCTCATATAACTTAAGGCCTCTAGACCTGTAAATAGTTTAATCTTTAGTTAGGATTTAGTTTTGTTTGTAGATCTATTCAGTTTTGAAATAATTTCTATGTACACGATATACAAATAAAAACACCATTTGTTTGGAAATGAGTCTGTGACAGACCAGAGATCAGTATACATGTGATGACATGAAAAATACTTCCCAGATGATTAAAATAAGAGGAATGCACAACTATATTTTCTCTCTTTATCCTGACACTAAAGCTATATTTCAAAGTGAAAAAAGCATGCAATGCAGATTTTCTGAAAGTGGTCTTCTACTAACTACAGATAACCTTCTCCCTGATTATCAAGATCTAACTTGGAAAAAAATTTATTGGGGGAACCTGTATTCAGAACTTTTCTCATTTGACTATGAGGTTCTAAACATCTCACATGGACTAATAAATCTGCGAACTATGTTAGCAAAGTTAGTACCAACTATCTTATTCTTTTCTACTGCATCCAGTATTTCATAAACAATTTTTTTTCTCTTTTGATTAACCCTGCTGACTTTTAGGCAGCAGGAGTTCATTACCACTAGCAGGTAACATTTAATCAACCCAAAGAACAAGAAGATCTGATTGCTAAAGATAGGTATGTAAGTTAAATTATGCACCCTGGAAAGTGGAATTTCGAAAAGAAGAAAATGAATATAGGTTTGGGTGGCTGTCCAAGACCTGCAAGGTTAAGGATGTAAAGTTATGCCTTTCTTGGGGAAATAAGATAGCAGGCTTATTTATGATAAAAAGGAGCCAGAACTGCAAGAATTCACAGATTCTCATAGGAGTTGACTGATGTCTTGATTTAGTGAGCCTGTTACGTTCTGATTTAAGAGTTAGTAGGATCTGCTCATCAAGAGGTAGATACCTCAGCTCATCTAGCTGTTTACATCATCTGGGACAGTATGCCATCAGGAATTAACTGTAGCAATTTACAAATTATTTGGCTCGCGCCTGCTGAAACAGTGGTTATTTCAGCTTCTGTGTCCATCCTCAGGTTCTATCACTAACTGAAGAACAGGCTAGGTAAACAGTGATCAATGAGTTGTTTGTTGACATGTGTGAAACAAATTGACAGTCTCAGTGTGTTTCCAATAAACATCCATGCAAATTATAATCAATTCCTGAAGTGCAAAATGCTACAAAGTAAGAATTAGCATTAATTTATTACCGAGACTACCAAGGGCAGCCTTTCTAAAGCAATCTCCCATAACATATCTCAGACACACTAAAAAAGCGTTGTGGCTACCAATCCGGCCCACAAACCATGCACTCTAGAAATGTCAATGCAACACCTGCAAGCAGTAAAAAGATATATAAGAAAAAATAAATTAATGACAGGGGGTTTTTAATGTGATATTTTAGACAGGTACCTCTAGCCAATCATCCTCTTTTCATTTGCCTCAGTAATTTTTGTTTTATTCATAATACACTTGCAATGTGATTTTGCAAAACAGTGTTGCAAAAAAACCCACCACACACAACACCGCTTTTAGATTATATGAAGATCATCAAGAAAAAAGCACATGCATTAACCTGGAAGTTCATTACTCCTACTTTTATTTATTTATGGCAGTGTTTACAATCCATACACACAAAGAAGGAGAATGGCGACAATTTTTACTCTATCGGGGTTACCTGTTTATGCTATTTGCTATAGCATTGATGTTAATATCTACACCGACTTCATATACCTAGTAAGTAAAAAGATACAGACAACAAATCATAACTAAGATATCTTTTAATCATACAGAAATAACTCAGAATAGTCATAAGCATAAACTGTATAAAGGAACCTCTGAGATGCGCATTGTGCCTTCCACATTGAAGTGTGAATCACTCTTTGTTTATGCCTCATGTGAGTGGGTCTGTATGGATCTAGATTTCCTTATAATCTTTGCTTAAATTATCTAAGATTGAAGATACTCTTATGAAAGTGCATTGGTACACACACATGTAGTGTCACATGTGAGTGTGTTTATATGTGCACATATTAAAATATGAATGAGAGATTGAATAAAAGTATAACATATAACATATGCACAGTGGGTAAATAGAGTACTTTCTCATTTTTTTCTTCATTAGATCATAAATTTTAAAATTTGGAGACTGTTTTTAATCCATTCTAATTAATAAGTACAATTCTGGCTAGTCTTGATGTCCACACAGATTGACAGATTCCATAACCCCTTTGTGAACTGCATTAAATTATACAGCTTCATGATTTCATGTGTCAATGAATTCTGTCAGTTAAACATACACAGTGTAAATACTAAAAAAGCTAGTTTTGTTGATTTCATTTTGTATACATTGAAAAAATGACATTACCTGCAAAAGCTCAAGAAGAGCACTTAAGCATCACTGAGCAAAATTCAATTAAACGATTTCTTACTGTGTAGAAGCTGATCACATTAAGTCGTGGAATTTGGATCAAAAATGCTGAAATAAAGTGTTATCAATATTAAGCCTCTGTAGCAATGAATGGTGCAGTGGTGCATTCCATGCTAGCTACCCTACCTGAGAGTGAATTTTGGAAAATTAGGTGGGGAAACTCAATTTGCCATTGTTTCACCTATACAACTGAGGAGCACGTGTCTAGACCTCTCCAAAAAATTCCTCACAACTCTCTTATTTTGGTGCTAACAACATAACTTTCTACCAGCACAAATGCTGCTACCTCATTACTTAGCTCACTTTCAAGTTTATTAATACAGAAAACTAGAAGACAAAGAACAGGAACCTTTAGATGTTCCAAATTTTGCCTTTGTGAAAACTGCTCATTTAATTTGTCTTCCTGTTTCCTTGTGAGTTAACAAAAAAGGAAATACAAATTCACATTGTGATCATCTGAAAGTGATGATTATGGAAATGTTTTATTATTGGAAATGATGTTATAAAACAAAAACTCTTTTAAAACTTAACCTCAAAGGTTTTTAGTATACTCCCTAGCATTGGGTATTACCGTTAAGCAAAAAACAAGTGTATGTTTTTGATGTGATAAGTATGACCATGATCCAAATTTTGCCAATGTACTTAAAGCATAATCATATAGAAAGCTTCCTAATAGAAGTAAGACAAGGTAGGACTCATTCAGCTGCAGTTTATGAGGAAGATAGCCAGGTGCATGTGTCTGATATAAGTGAGTTAAAAATACTCTTGAAGAGTACCAGCAAGGACTGTTTTTAACCATTCTGTGTCTGAACTCTCCAGTACAGGATACCTTTGAAGGGTCTGAAGATCAGGTTTCTTCCTGGAAAGATTTCACGCAATTAAGGGTACCAATTCTTTTTGTTCCTTGTATAAGACAACTGAAGCAAAATGAGAGAAAGCAAGTGGTAGGGATGCGGCCTCATCATCTATGATACATGTTGAGATCAGTTCGAGTTTTCAGTTAGTCTGGTTTTCAGACAATCAAAACTGGGAATTACTGTCTTCTTATTCTCTCCTACACCATCAGATCTGAGCCTCTTTGGACAGGCCCCTCTTTTCATAGTTCTGAGAAAAAAAAAAAAAATTCTTGCATATCAGAAGCATCTTCTAATATTTGACAAACTTGTAACAATTAAAATTACAGCACTTAGCAGAGGACTTTGTCCCTTTCCAATTTTGAACAGATTATGCTGTTGTGCTTCGCTCATCTTATTTCTAATAGTGGCTCAAATCTATGCCATGATGTCGTAACACTATTGCAATAAAAAACCTCTCTAAACTATTTAAGGGATTTCAAAACAAGACCTAAAAGCTTTCTCTTGTTTAAAAGATGGAAGTGCCTGAGAAAGTCAGAAAAAGAATCAACCAGAGATTCTTTTTTTATGACAAGAAGGTATTACCATGTTGTGGGTTGGTTTTCTTTAAGTTCAAAGTTCTGGTTGGTCCCTCTTCTTTTATAAAATTCCTAGTGCAGAAAAGCCTTGGAGATAACCTTTATCAGACTATATTGGTTGATCTCTAAGAAGTACAGAGTCTGAAAACTAGGACAATTGCCAGACTAATGACTCACAGCAGTTCATACCCACAGCAGTATAACTAGATATGGTGAAAGGTAACATACAGGAGCATGTATCTCAAAAGCAGAGCACAGAAAACAATGTAGAAGCTACGTTTGTTTTGCTGTCTCTTAAAGGTGTTTAGCCATTGAGGATTTTTTAGAAAAATAAGGTTCATGTTTGCTGTAACTGTCTCTTCAAATTCCTATTTTGAACAGCAAATCAGAATAGTCATGTTAGATTTCCCACTGCTGTGCCCTGCACCTGCCTATTTCACCACTTCTCAGTACATAACTTCTCCCACAGGCTGCTTCTCTATGTATCCAGCAAGGGTCTATCCAGCCAGAACACACGCAACTGGAAGCAGCAACTACAACCAAGAAAGCAGGGAACTAATGCACCTGCAATACTGGCAGTTGTCCAGTGTCTGCCATTTTCATCTGATCTTGCAGAAGATGGGTGAGGAGAAGAAAGCAAATGGGCAATGAAAAAATAAGTTTCAATGCCAAAAAGAAGGAATTTTTTTTTAATTGATGACCTGTAAGCTGACCTTCATATCCCTTCATCAGAAAAAAAACAAAAACAAGAAACACCCCCATACATCTGGCAGGAAGCTAGAGTACCAGTCATCATGAAAGACTGCATCTGATCAGCTCATTAATGGGAACCAAGCCCATACATAGAAGAACAGATGTGCCTCTTGAAGGCTAAGAGAAAAGTCAGACTCCAGACCTGCCAATCCAGCAGTTTACATTAAAAGATTCTGTGCTATGTTTTATGAGAGATATGGCACAGAAGGTGCAGCTTGCAAAGGGATGGGAACGTAAAAATGGCTTAATGCCACCTTTGTGCTGCAGACTCTTAGACTGCTGCAGGAACCAAACCCCCTTTGAGTAAACTGGAGCAGCTGCAGGGGCTGCTGTGTAATTACATACATTTGCCTTATTTGGGATGCCTGGTGGCTGCCCCATAGTCCAGGACTGGATAGTACTTCATGCTACAGAAATTTTCCCTCCTGCTCTCAGAAGTTGGGACAGAAGATAGCACAGTGCTGCTAATAAACCCACCACTGCTCAAGCGCTTCTCCACTCACTGCTAGTTCATTTACCATAAACCAAAGCAGAATACAAGTAAGACAACAACATAGAGAAATTGTTCTTGGGTATCAAAGGATGTGTCCCCTACATGCACTTTTTTTAATCAGCATCCACATGAGTATACCTCATATTCTGTATCTGTATTCTTACATTTATCTTATATTCCTGTAACAGTAGATTAATTTCTCAGGTAAAGGAACTGACTATAACTAGTCAGTGACAAAGGTTTTGCTATGGCCTGTGACTGCAAGGGAGAATCTCTTCTTTTAAGATCGCCCATAGAAATTATTTGACCAATTAAAACTTATCACATGTTCGTAAAGAACAAAAAGCAATGTGAGGAGGAGGTCTTATACAATAACTGCTGGGTTTCATCTTAGTAGATGGTAAAATAAAGTCATTTAAATTCAGCTTCAAAGCATTCCTACAAGTACAGACCCTTTTCCAAGGTTAAGCAAGCCACGGACATAGCTAATGTAAGGTCTACAACCACATCGAGGATTCTAGGGTAACCGAACAAGAACACAACCCTAATTTCAGTTTAAAAATGCAATAGAAAATTAAACTGCATTTCTAGTCCAAATGGTTGATAAGAAAGGCTTGGAAATGTGATTCAAGTGTAACAGATACACAGACAGCAGTCTGGGGATAGCTGAACAATTGATCCAACAACATGATTTGCCTTGCCATTCCCCCTGGGGCATTAAATCTAAAACTTGCTGCTCCTGAAGGCCCAATAAAAAATAGCCTATCAAAGAATTCTGCGGATGACAGGAGGAGAGAGGGCAGTAAGTCTATGTGAAAATATCGGCTCTTGTGAAGAACTGTAATCTGAGCTGTGTTATGCATTTATCTTACAAATCCATGATGCTGTTTTGCACAACTGGAAGTTTTCCTAAGAGCCAGAAAAAGTCAAGTCTAATGTGGGAGTATTTACAAAGCACCAGGTTCCAGCCAATATGTAACAGTGTTTCATAAATGCTGAAGTCAAAAGGGAAAAAAGTATTTTAAACTGCTTTTTTAGACAAACGTAGCCTCATAGCAATATCCGATCCATCCTGCCCAAAGTGCTGCCAAGAACTAACAGTTCCTTGAGAAAATACAACAATTTATCCTGCTTGTGCATATTTCATTGACAAAACTAACTTAAGGCAGCACTTTCATAGGAAACTCTTATCAAGTACATTAACTGCATTTGAAGGAATGACATGGGAGCCCTTCTTAAATCTTTTAAGTGGGAAAAAATGCTAACTGGGTAGCAGCTCCCTTCCCAGTCAGCTTCACATCTTGAGAAAGGTATATGTTTTTTAAAAAGAGCAGGAAATTGAAGGCATAAGAAAAATTGATTTTGCAGAGGCATTTTCAGTTTTTAAGTGATTTAGTTTGTAACTCATTGTTCTTTTGTAAAAAAAGGTGTAGTTTAAGATAGAAGACCTACCTTTAGATTAGTGAGGGTTTTGCCTATGAGTAACTGCAGCTGGAGTACTTGCAAGTCATTTTAACAATTTGGGATCTGGCATCAGTGAAAATCAAAAACACCTGTAATCAATTCTTTCCATAACATGTTAGCAATATAGATATTCAAGTAGGTTAATAATTTTAAGATATGTGTCAGAGGAAAGAAGTACTGCATTTGAGATCTGAAATATAAAAATATCACACCCTACAAGGAGGAACACATTTACAGCTAGAAACTTTTGCAGATTTATCTCGACAAGATAATCAATTTTCTACTCAAGGAGTTGGAAGTTGAAACCTTGTGGAGTTTAATGGGTGAGCACTTATTACAGGGCAAGGAAAGCATTCCTTACCTTTCCTTGAGTACATGAAAACTAGCTACTCAAATGACTAGGGTGCAAAACTTGAGGCAGTAGCACAAAGACTAAAAGTTACTCATTCAGACACATCTAAGAGCGTTCCACCAGTGAAGAACTGATAAAGTGATGAACAAAATATTGTTCCTGCTTGACAAAAGTTGTATTTGTTTGTCCTCAATAATTATACAGGTTTTTTAAAATGTGGATTTTAAATTAAAAAATAGACTTATGAACTTTAATTTGTTATATTAATTGTTGAAGCTTCAAATATACAGTAGCATAAAGAACCTACCAAAAAATAACTGAAATTGGCAAGTACCTGCTTCTCAGCATTCCACCCAAACAAAATGTCAGTGTTGATAAAATCCACTTTTTAAAACATGTATCCTTGCAAATCTTAAGTACTGTCATCTCATCTCCCTGTTGGAGTTTGATTGATTACGCCTTTTCCTTATGTTCATTAATCTCATCACCTTATCTTTTACACCACTTCATTTTAGCAGAAAGGCAATAATAAAACCCTCATCCATTATCCTTTTACGCATCTAGTCAAGCGGAAATGGTTAATAACATGCTACAAATTGAACTTCAATCACCTCATTTTCTCCTTTGTCGAATGCACATTAAAGTATATTCCAAAAGTGCAATTTGTTTTACAGGGGAATTTGTGTTATATTGCTACAGACAACTAAAATTAAGTGTTTCTCAGTTTGGTTATTAAATATATCCAACTGTCCTTTTATCTCTGATACTAAAACATTAACTCATTTTATTAGGGTGTAATAATACAAGAGCCTTATCTCCCAGAACACAGGGACATCTAGTCTGCCTAATAGTAAGTGTTATACAATGGGTCATTTATCTTTTTTAAAAAAAAATTTGCTTCTGATAGTTTATGAATTGGTACATTATTGCAGATGAAATGGCTCTCCATTTAAGAAAAGTTAATTTGTTTACATGCAGGCTTATCTTCAAATGCAAGCACCATTAGAGATGCGGTCTATAACTGTCAGAGCAAGTGAAGAGGGAAAATAGGTGGATGTAGAAAAATTTAGAGCCCAGTAATGTAACTCTGATGACCAATTTCCTGTTTGAATATTAACTGTGTTCCACATGCACTTTGCATATATTCTATGATCCTAAAATGATTCTACAGAAACAGTAACTGAAATAAGAGTCCCAGAACTTGTTTTTGTGAACTCTCCTCATCATTCCAAACACAGGCATATCTTAGCAAAAATAAATGACATTTATCAAAACATAAAAAGCCCATCCAGTAAAAAAAGTTCCCAAATGAGATATGTTTGGAGTTGTTTCTTCCAAAAAATAAAAGGGTGGGTGAAATTCTAGCTCTATTTAATTCAGTGACAGTAATCGCTTTTACTGAAGGGGAGAAAGATTTTCTCCACTGTTTTCGTATCCCCCTGGAAAAATTTTCACTTGCACTTTGGTCATTATCTCAATAATCTCAATAATGACCAAAGACTAGTTTGACTAGCTCCTCAATAAAATCGCATATCAGGATACACAAATATAATCACAAATACCATGCAACTATTACAGTAGAAAGGTATTTTCCCATGCTTTGTCTCATCTCAATTCTACAGAAACTTAGTGTTAACCTTCTAAGAAGCCTGAGAACATAAAAATTCCTACCTTTATTCAAAAAAGATTGAATTAGGGAGACAGGAATTTTTATTACCATAAAAACTTGCAATATTTAGTGTTACAGTGTATATATATATACACACTAATGATTTAAACAATGAAGTAATGACTATCTCTTATGTTAAAGCAAAACAAAGCAGAAACACATAGCTCTAGTTAATTTATAAAAAGATGTAAAATCATTTTTACATTTTCCTCATTTTTTCCAACTCTTTTCCATTAAAAGTTTGTCTTATTTCCCAAGCCATTCAAACACTATTTCCTCTCTCCTGCTCTATCATTTTCCATTCAGCCTGCAGTTTCACAACCATTTTTGCAGGTGGCTGCCCACCTCGTGTTGCATCCCATCTCATCCTTCCCCAGTCACTTTCTACTGCTACCCCAAACCTCTGTTCTAACAGTAGTATGTTTGAGGTCATGTGGTAAGCTGGAGTTGGGTAAGTGATTCAGATAGAAAGTAACCTAAGGTGGGGAGAAGGAAAAAAATGAAAGGGTGAAGGAAATAATGAGAATGGTTTTAGTCTGACTCACTTTCCCATTCAAAACAACCACTCAAAACACTTTCCCAGGAACACCTGGGGAAGGGAGGGGAACAAGGTGATACGATGGCACCTGAGGACTGCTTAAGCCAGTACTATCACTGAAAAGAATGCTTCTAAAACTTTGGTTTAGTAAAATCTAGATTCCAGTCAGACCAGCCTCTACATATGATTATTTTGGTTTTCAGTCATGCATCTCTCCAGTTTCTTCCATTTCTCTAAGTGTTAAAAAGAAGCCACTCTTTAATATCTGAAGCTCTGCTGTGCATCTTCTCTAGAAACTGTCTTAAAGGACTCCTTTAATGCCATGCCTCTAAAAGCTTCAACAGTTTGCTGACATAGCTGCTGGCTTCATGTTGAAAATTTCTTCTTTGGTCTTTGAAAATGTCTTGTTTCTTGTTTTCTTGTACTTCAGCCAATATGTAGCTATCTGTTGCTTCTGGTTCTACATTTAGAGAGGAAGATCTCTGGCCTGTGTTTGTAAACTATGGTTCTCCAATACTGCCACAGTCCATGACTAGGCTTGTATTGCACCCTAGTAACACAAAAAGCATTCTGCTTCTTCAAAACATAGGACATCTTCACACTACTTTGTCTGTGTTCATGACACATTCAGCCCTGGAATTCAGTTCTTACTGAAATAAATAATTTGACCACTCAAGAATTCAGGCTTCTTCATCTTCATAAAATTTGAAGTACTCAACTACTTTTTGAGCTGTCCCAAGCTACATTTAATCTTGACTCAAAAATACATAAATGAGTTAATATGCTTGCCATCCACTCATTGCAGAGTCACTGAATTAGACGAAAAATATTATTTGCTAAAACCTGCATGCTTAAACTTTATTTTCTAGTTTCACATATGAAGACCAAAATTGTAGTTGGCATCCAAAACTCAAATTTCAGCATGACTTGCACACAGTCAGAACTTCCAGGTAGCACCTTAAAATATTAGAAGCATATCAACATAACAAATTTTTAAAATACAAATTTCTAGACTATATGCATACATAGATTTCATCTGAATCATCAACTGATTTCTTTTTTTCATTTTGATCATTTTTCTGAAAGCTATCTATCACAAAACTGCTTTAAGTATCCTCTCTTAATAACGTCTCCCTCTTCTGAATGTATAACTGAAGAGGTTTTCTACTTGTTTCCCTTTCATTATTTAATTTGCATTAGAACAGATGTTCAAGAGAGCCTTTTAGGTTCTTTATGAGAAAGTCTAGTATCCAAGTGAAATAAATAGGGAATTAGAGCAAGCTATAAACCTAAGAAGCTTCTGAATTGCTGTCTGCAGTTTACCGATAGAGGTGCAAGTTCACACAATGGAAGTTCAACCCTTCAGCGGATGCCACACTTTTGCAAAATGTAAATCACTGATGCTATGGTACTCGAATGTGGCAATTTATTGCAGAAATAAATGAACAACTGAATACTAAGCAAGTCAACATGAGTCTTGATTCTAGTCTCTAACCACCATTCCTGTACCACATAACATGTCATCATCCATAAGTAAATGAGTTAATCAATTTAATGAGGATTCAGACAAATCGGCTGCCTAATGAGCACTCAAACTGATGTGGCAAGGGTTATGCTCCAGTGCTGACAAAATCAGTTTGATGAAACTGTGACAAAAGCAGCAAAGCACTATTCCTTCAGCACATTTTCCTGCATCTTATTAACATGAAATTATAATCACTATTTGCAAACTGTACAGGGAAACGATTTATTGTATAAGTCACGTAAACATATGCTTTATCTATTCTTCTTTCCAGCAAACCTGTGTATGTTGTTGCAATTCAGTTTAGTAATTATTCAGTTCTTTTTGAAAATGACAATCAGATAGAGTTGTTTAAAGTAATTTAGATTGAGTATGCCAAGAGAATTTCGAGAGACATTACGTTGTATGATTTTGCATTTTATGAACATGCCATTTGGCAATAAATATAAAATAAACCAACCAAAATAAATCAAAATATTCTGCAGTTTTGCAAACAGTTCAGGAAATTAACACTGGAATCTCTTTAAAAGCAAACAGAAAAAATTCGACTCCAGTTTTTAGATGAATGGTAATGCTCTTATGCTGATTTCCCAACTCCATAACGCTAAGATACAAAAATCACAGGCCAAAGAAAGACATGAATCTAACTAGTATTTTAACTACTTTATCAAAATCCTTTCATCAGGGCTCCTGTAAGAATTTTATGGCAGTACTAACTAGTTACATCTAGGTTCAAAATGCAGGGCCAAGGAGTGTCCAGAAGACTAGAACATAAGACTTGAAAATAATTAAAAATAGAAATCTGTCACGTAAAAAAAAAAAAGCCATAATTAAAAAAAGTAAAACCTAACTCTTACTTTCCAAGTATTATCTGTCTAGAAAACTTTCTTCAGGGAAGGAAAAGCACCTCTGCACAGGCTTGTTTAAATGCGAGAGATACAAAGATATATCAGAAAATTTTTTACATGTAATAGCCATAATTAAAAGCAGTTTCTAAATAGCATTGGTGTACCTGCAGCCATACAGATCATATAACCCTGCACTAGGGTTATAAGAATAAATTTCTGGATGTCTTCATAGACCGAGCAACAATTTAATATTTATACACTGATGACTTTCCTTCCTCCAGGGGAAAGTGTCATACCTGTAATATCCGATTGCTATCCTGTGAGAACTACGAGGAAGGGGAAAAAATGGTAGAAGTCACAACTGTTGCCCAGGAACATGGGATGAAGCACCTTTAAAATTTCAGCACAAAGTTAGAAGAAACAACTGACTTTTACATAAGGACACACAACTTCAGATATCAATTAAATTGCATTCTCTGGAGTAGGAATCTTTGGCTTTGGGATCTGTATTTGAAAAGCAATGCAGAGACAACGTAAATGATGTTGAATCCAACATATATAGAAGGATGTTAAACCGCCAAAAGAGTAATTAGGAACATTCCCAAAACAAGAAATACATATGTGTATTTTTAACAAAACCCACATAAATATTACATTAAAACAACAGTAGAAATCAGTGGCAGTTGACAATACTAACTGGTATATCCTCACACTATTTTAACACCAAACACTTTCTCCCCAGAGGACAGTGTTCTTGATAACATTGTGATTTAAGTCTGAAAGGGTTGAACTTTCCATTTCCATGATTCTTATCACAACACACCCCATATACGTTTCCAACCCATTCAAAGGATCTCGATTAAAATCCTAATTCACCTGCTGTCTTTCGACTGAGGTCACAGTCTATGGTTATAGCTCCACGGCAGCTGGCTGCCACTAGGATGGTCAGGCCTGCTCCAAACTGTCCCACTGCCTCCTTTCTCCTGCCACTAATGTTCCCATGGCCCCAGAGGTAGTTGGCTCAGGGAATCACCCTTGTAAAAATCTAGGGAAGAAAAGGTAGTTCCCTGTCAGGTCAGTTCCCTAACTTGAAAACGTTGCTGATGGCACAGGGTCGGGGGAAAGGACTAAGAAGCCACAAATTGGGTCCAGTGATTCTTTCTGTACCAGATCACGTTTGCATTAAAGTGGTGGTGGAACCCTCCTCTCAGTTTCAGGGACCATTACATACTTTTGTGCCTTTGAAAATATCTTGTCATTGCAACTGTACAGATGTTTTCCAGCATGGCTTCTGTCTGCTAGCTATATGAACACGCCAGAGAAGAAACAGCTTAGCTAGTTAGTTTTGCTTGAATATAACATCATAATAAATTCCAAGAAACATCCAACCACAAAGATTACATGTCTTTGGGATATAAAAATACCCCCAATTAGACAGATTCTAATGTCATAAAATTTGTACTCCAACATAGCTGTGTTCTTTAGTGACAATTAGAAAATAAGTGGCAAATCCAAGTGTCTCTGGATTGTCTATTTTTGACAAAACGTTTACATCTACCGAAGTAGGTAACTTCTCTAATGCTACAAGCAGAGAGAATCCGTGATTTCATCATAAGGCACCATAAGGCTTTAGGTGCAAAACTAAAAGTTTACATTAATTCCAGTACTGTAGCTGAGAATAAGGGCAAATAAATAGAGTATAAAATGTATACAAAGAAAGAGATTGGGAAATTAATACTGAATACAGAGTACCAAGTATCACTTATTTTTTGACAGAATCTAGAGGGAAAGAGAATAGATTCATTAGCCTTGCTTTCATATTAAAGAAAAGAAAAAGAAAAAAAAAAGATGTTCGCCTTAATCTAACAGAACTTGCAAAATTGTCATATTGTAGTAGCTTGTCCAGTAATTTTTTAATGTAAATGCCACCATTCCACACAATTACAAATATAATTAACACATTGGAAAAAAACCAAACAAACAAACAAACCCCAACCTGTACTCTTTAATTGTTAGACTCACACTTAGCCCTGTAACACTTAAAACATGTAACTGCCCCACTATACATAAATTTTTTGGCCATGAATATTTTCTATCACCACACATACGGGGGAAAAAAAAAACCAACTTATGCTGACATGGTGACTCCTACTTGTACTTACACAAAAAGCACTAATTTATCAAAAAATTTTGTGGCAGATTCTGTCTGCAGCAAATGGATACAACTGTAATTTGCTGAAAAGTAATGAATATTTCCAAAATCTTAGTTATTCAAATATTTTGGTTATACTGCCCAGCAGACAGATTTTGTGATGGCAGATAATTTTAATTACACTTCAACATACTTAACTATAAGAAGAAAAGCACAAAGTAGATGAGACAGACATTTGACATCTGATGTTGGGAAAAAACTTTGTCTTGTAACAAAACCAAGTGAGGCTGCTGGCCTAATTCCACAACACTAAAAGGAAGTATTCAAAACCAAAAGCACCCTGAATGCTTAATTCAAAAAAAGTTACCTTCCTTCTCCTTAAAGGATATACTCTTAATGACATGGATTTACTTTTCCCAATTAAGGGTGCTCAGTGAAAGATCTGTAAAGGCTGCTGCTTTAGATACAATTAACAGTCTAACTGTAACACAAATTACATGTCATCCTTATCAGAGTTTACACATTGAACTCCTGTATCTGTTGCCAGCAGGCAGCCCTCTCTATCTAGGGAATATCACCATGAATTTGTTCAGTGTCTCAGCACAAAATCTCACACCAAAAGATGGTTTACTATCCTCTCTGTGTCAAAAGCATATGGAGCTCCATCACACCACTTATTCCGTATAGTCACTGAGCAGGTTTTGTGTCCACTGCACTACAGAAGGCCAGTCTGCCATCTCTAGGGGCTTATCTTAGAGCAACTTCCATGGAGTGCACATGCTGTACCATCCCCACAAAGACGTGAGGTGAGACCTATGTCTTTTTCTGAGCATCCTTCCCTGTTTCCAAGGATAACAATATGTTATTCCTAGCAGAATACTCAGTTGCAGATCTGGTTTACATATCCAAGCCTATATTAATCACATTTGTTAATTACATCTTCAAAAATTGCTCTCCAACACAATAAAGCACAAACCTCATTCCTTCCTGTGACTGTAGCAAAATTAAAACAAACCAGGAAAGGATGGTTATGAGGTAATGGCTCGGGAGAGACAGATCACTACTATAAAAGTTCATTTCAGGATTGGGGGGATGTCTAACATGTAAGAAATTTATTCATATCATTAGGAGAAGATGTGGGTATAATTAAAGTAACTAGATATTTTCAACAAAGTACTGGGAAAACACTTCCTAAATTATCCTAAGCACTGCTCAGAATTTTGTGGTTGTATTTTTAGAGCTGATGACCTTGCATTTAAAGCAGCATCAGGAATGTAGCACTCTTTTCACTATTCCTTGACATGCCTGGAATGCTATTTATTTTCTTCTCTTTTTTCATAGTTTCAAGCTTTTTTATTTTATATTTGAGTGTATTAAATTCTTCTTATCAAAATAGTTATAGAGATGAAATCACATTTAGTATTAAAGCTTTAAAAAGTAATTACTTAATTTTCTCATATGTTCCAATTTTTAAAGTATAAGCACCGCCAGCCTCTTTTTCAATATTAAGAATTTTAGTGTAATACTGTACTCTGCAAATCTCCCTTAATGTTCAATAGGCTTTGAATAAGATAACAGTGACTATCCTTGGATTTTTGTTTGCCTTTTAAGAAGAGGATAAGTAAGAGTCCTTAGCATTTTACTACATATTTTATAAATG